>NC_091180.1:18066980-18114480 GCF_040958095.1 Procambarus clarkii | reverse complement strand
TTGTTAGCGAAGCTGGTTATTGTTCTCACTACCCTGGTCAAGTTTTTTCTAAGAAGTAAAGGTGTTGAAATGAGCCACAGTGTAAACAGGACTGTTGTCTGCACTTGAAGAACGTTGGATGTTATATAGGAGTCACCTGTGTATCATCACTCCTGTAGTGTGTGGTGAGGTGGTCCTGTAGTGTGTGTGGTGAGGGAGTCCTGTAGTGTGTCTGGTGAGGTGGTCCTGTAGTGTGTGTGGTGAGGGAGTCCTGTAGTGTGTCTGGTGAGGTGGTCCTGTAGTGTGTGTGGTGAGGAAGAGAGAGTGGAGACACAGACGGAGGAAGAAGTTGTTGTTGTCCTCTGCTTCTCTCACGAGAGACAATAGAGGAAAAACTCTCAATGGCTCTCACGGCCCGGTCGCTTGGTGAGTTTTGTTGCTCTGAGGAGCAGCTCAGCTCGGGTGAGAGGCAGGGAGAGGCAGGGAGAGGCAGGGAGAGGCAGGGAGAGAGAGAGAGAGAGAGAGAGAGAGAGAGAGAGAGAGAGAGAGAGAGAGAGAGAGCTGCTTGAGGAGGAATCATCCTCCTATGCCTCCCTCAGAGGAAATATCCCAATATTGGATAATATCCCAAATATCATAATATTTGTAAGTTAATCTTGTGATCAGTTCTATTTTATTTTATTGATTTTGTATTAAATTTTCGTGTTGTATTTCTTCACCTAAGAATGTAAGAGGGTAAATTTACTTTAATTAGGAAAATACATTTTTCTTTAAAAATGTCACAGTAGCTTAAAATTATTGGGAGTTTCTCAATTTTTTACTTAATTGCCTTTTGAATGTCAACAAAGATACTATTTTGTTGCATAGATATTCACCTTCAAGATACTATTTTTTATGCTAAGGATATGGAATTAAAAAATTAATAATTTGGAAAATTACTCTTGTATTTAAATCTTCAATTGGTCTCGCTATGATTGATATATGATTTGTTATTAATAGTATTAGCTTATATATACATTACTGCATTTTTGGTATACATTTCTTAGCAATAATCCGTCATATAATCGCTGCAGGAGAGGAATTTCAATTAGAGAAAATAGGTTTTGAGCCAGAAATTGTGTTAATTGGTTCTATATTGGGAGACTCATCAAAATTTCAATTGCCTTCAGCATCTCATTACAGATACATATCTACACGAGGGAGAATTATCTGATTAAGGAGTCCAAAAATTGGAATTTCTGTAATTAGTATTAAATGATGTTCTTGGGTAGAGAATTAGGTCCTTGAAGCATTAAATGTTATATGTGTAACTAATAAAGTATATGGGGACTGAGATGAGGGATATATGGGATCTGGTTCTATATCATATACTCGAGTTGTCTCAAACCTTTACACTAGAGGGAAGTGAAGTAACTCTCCCCAAAATCTTAACTACTGGCTTACCCACTCTGGTAGTTAGATTCACAACAGTTACACTTGACTTGGAGTGAAATTGAAATTTCTGATAACCAGGGAAAATTGAAAATTTGATAACCAGGGAAAAGTTTAGGATCAATTTTTGTTGATAACCAGGGAAAAGTAAGATAACTGTTGATAACTAGAGAAAGGGGAGGACTATACTATTGTCCACACAACAGGGGATGGAACAAGGGGTTACTAGGGGAGGCAGGGGGAGAAGGGGGGGGATAATAACTTGTTTTACCAATTTAAGGGGATGAAAGAGCAGAGAACAAAGAGTTACTACCTCCTACCTTTATGTTATAAGGGGTATCTGTCAATGATATCAAAATAATATCTATGGAAAGTCACTATTTGACTTTCCACAGATATCAACGTGAGTTGACGTACTGATGCAATTCGGGGGGGAGGGGGAGAGGGGTCTTCCAAATGCCCACATGAAGGTAGGGGGCGCTGCCCGAATGCCCCCTTCACGAAGGCTTGGGTAAGGTCTTTTGGAGAGTCGGAGGCCTGGCTTCAGTAAGGTAAGTCAACACAGCGAAGTTCACAAGACAGTTAGTTACAGTTTAATTACAGTTAGCCAGTTACCCCACTGCAAGGTATCCGGTTCTGGGATCACTCACTCACTCACCTACCCACTCATTGACTTATACCCCCACTAACAAGCACATTCACTCACTAGCACTTCTACTCACTCACCCATTCAGTCGTTCGCTCACTCACTGGCTCACCCACCCACCTACACACACTCACCCATTGTACCATGTTCCTGTGTAGAGTACACAGTCCTCATTTGCATACATTGACTGGTCGTGGGGGGTGGTCGTCTCCTAGGACCCCCAGGACCCCCAGGACCCCCCAGGACCCCCCAGGACCCCCCAGGACCCCCAGGACCCCCCAGGACCCCCAGGACCCCCCAGGACCTCCAGGACCCCCAGGACCCCCAGGACCCCCTAGGACCCCCAGGACCCCCAGGACCCCCAGGACCCCCCAGGACCCCCAGGACCCCCCAGGACCTCCAGGACCCCCAGGACCACCAGGACCCCCAGGACCCCCCAGGACCCCCAGGACCCCCCAGGACCTCCAGGACCCCCAGGACCCCCCAGGACCCCCAGGACCCCCAGGACCCCCTAGGACCCCCAGGACCCCCAGGACCCCCCAGGACCCCCAGGACCCCCCAGGACCCCCAGGACCCCCCAGGACCCCCAGGACCCCCCAGGACCCCCAGGACCCCCCAGGACCTCCAGGACCCCCAGGACCCCCCAGGACCTCCAGGACCCCCAGGACCCCCAGGATCCCCAGGACCCCCCAGGACCCCCAGGACCCCCAGGACCCCCCAGGACCCCCAGGACCCCCCAGGACCTCCAGGACCCCCAGGACCCCCAGGACCCCCCAGGACCCCCAGGATCCCCAGGACCCCCCAGGACCTCCAGGACCCCCAGGACCCCCAGGACCCCCAGGACCCCCCAGGACCCCCAGGATCCCCAGGACCCCCCAGGACCCCCAGGACCCCCAGGACCCCCCAGGACCCCCAGGACCTCCAGGACCCCCAGGACCCCCCAGGACCCCCAGGACCCCCAGGATCCCCCAGGACCCCCAGGACCCCCCAGGACCCCCAGGACCCCCCAGGACCCCCCAGGACCTCCAGGACCCCCAGGACCCCCCAGGACCCCCAGGACCCCCAGGACCCCCCAGGACCCCCAGGACCCCCCAGGACCTCCAGGACCCCCAGGACCCCCCAGGACCTCCAGGACCCCCAGGACCCCCAGGACCCCCCAGGACCCCCAGGACCCCCAGGACCCCAGGACCCCCAAGAACCCCCTGGGACCCCCAGGACCCCCAGGACCCCCAGGACCCCCCAGGACCCCAGGACCCCCAGGACTGAAGCTCCTGGGGTTAACAACACCTACACCTCATATGTGTTAATCTTTCTCTCAAATCATATCTTTCTCAGGTCTCATATCTCAAGAGATATACACAGGAGGTCTACTGCTTTCCTAATGTCAGAAATACAAGGTATACAGAGACGTGTGGTGTATATCAGTGTTGTGTCTGGAGTATTATACAACAGGTCTGTTGGTGATAATCTCAGGAAATACAGGCGATACAGGGAAGTATTTGTATCGTGTTTGTGTATAAAAGGTGTTTGTTCTTGGTAATGTGATCAATTCTGGCTTGTGTTTGTGGGTTTGTGGTCTCAAGTTCGAGGTGTTTGTCTTGTGTGAAGTCTCTAGCAAGCGTTGGATGGGTACCCGGCGGTGCCCGGGGACGGATATATGACGTTCTGCCTACCTAATAGCCAGAACGCACTACTTGGCCTAGTATGCAAGGCCCAACTTGCCTAACAGGCAGAGTCATTTTCCTTATCTTCAAATATTTTGTTTTAAATTGGTTTATTTGATTTAATATTATTAAATTAAGAACATGAATATATATATCAGGTAAATATGTAAAAATAATATATATATTAGGTAAATATGTAGCATATAAGAGGTAAATAGACTACCCTGTAGTCTACTATTCAGGGTGAAGGGAACTGTTCCATATTCATGAAATTAATGGACTGAGGGCGAGGCATAGAAAATGTGAGGAGGGGAGATAGAGAATGGACAGGTGGGACGGCTTAAAATAGGCTCTGTCTCTCTCTCTCTCTCTCTGTCTCTCTCTCTGTCTCTCTCTCTCTCTCTCTCTCTCTCTCTCTCTCTCTCTCTCTCTCTCTCTCTCTCTCTCTCTCTCTCTCTCTCTCTCTTTCTCTGTCTCTGTCTCTGTCTGTCTGTCGGTCTGTCTGTCTCTCTCTCTCTCTCTCTCTCTCTCTCTCTCTCTCTCTCTCTCTCTCTCTCTCTCTCTCTCTCTCTCTCTCTCTGTCTCTCTCTCTCTCTCTCTCTCTCTCTGTCTCTCTCTCTGTCTCTCTCTCTCTCTCTCTCTCTCTCTCTCTCTCTCTCTCTCTCTCTCTCTCTCTCTCTCTCTTTCTCTGTCTCTGTCTCTGTCTCTCTCTCTCTCTCTCTCTCTCTCTCTCTCTCTCTCTCTCTCTCTCTCTCTCTCTCTCTCTCTCTCTCTCTCTTTCTCTCTCTCTCTCTCTCTCTCTCTCTCTCTCTCTCTCTCTCTCTCTCTCTCTCTCTCTCTCTCTCTCTCTCTCTCTCTCTCTCTCTCTTTCTCTGTCTCTGTCTCTCTCTGTCTCTCTCTGTCTCTCTCTCTCTCTCTCTCTCTCTCTCTCTCTCTCTCTCTCTCTCTCTCTCTCTCTCTCTCTCTCTCTCTCTCTCTCTCTCTCTCTCCAACACACAATAACACTTTCGCTTCTCAGTACCCAAGACAAAGGACCATCATACTCCCTTCTCTTAGCCTTCTATCTCCTCTTCCTCTTTCATCGTCTTGAGCACACTCTCCCAGCTCTCTCTTCCCCCCTCTCTTCCTCTCATTACCGTCTCCACCTGCCGCCCTTCGCTTTAACACCTGTTTAATAACACCTGAATTGGTGGGATTTAGTATAGTTGACCTTACCATTACCGGTTCTCGTTTTCTAATTTCATGAGGGTGACATCTTTGCGAGAGTAATAAGTGATTCAAAATTTTTAAATAATTACAATATTCCTCGTACATTGGTACACTGAAAGGTGTACCTAGCTTCTTGGTGTACAATATGTATACTTAGAGTTTACATTAGACGTAAACCATGTTGAGGGCTACTTGTTGGTTCTTCAGTATGGTATTCTGGTAGGTTTAGTAACCCCTTGACAGGTTGATAGGCCTTGATCTTTTCCTTAGAACTCGATTCGCTAATCGTTTTACATCCAAGTTACTAATCGCTGTTCGAGACACAAGAGCGAACAGTGAAGGAACGGCGCCCAGTCGTGCCTCTTTGGCGGGGATTCGAAGTCAGGTAATCTTGAATGAGATATGAGATATCTTAATTATTATGGTAGCTGGAAAGGGCTTCACTCGATTGGAATTTGTGTATAAATGATATATAATGATTGGAATTTGTGTATAAATGATATATAATGATTGGAATTTGTGGGGGGTGATATATAATGATATAAATGATATATAATGAATACATGATGGCTTATAATGACTTAATAAGAACTTTATGTAAAAAATCTCGTTTTGTGTATTGTTTGTTGTATATTGTATCAAGTGTATTGCTTGTTGTTTGCAACTGAAGCAAAGGGGCAAGAGGGGGAGAGTGGGGTCCTGGGGGGGGGGTGTTTACACTCACCGCTTACCGTGAAAATGGGTAAAGTTTGTCTTGTGCTAAGCTCAAAACAGTAGAAAACTTAGATAATACGCCTCCTCAACTTTTCTCTCTTGCGTCCAATACTCGCAGCGAAACTTGGCGAGTTTAGCGAGCAGTCTGAGGGGGGTTAGGCATTGATTTTCTTGCAATTGCTAGTGATTAGTTGCACGGTGTGTGTTCAGCTCACATAACAGTGTCTCACTGACGTCAACTACTAAATTTGCTACATTTAAGTCGTTAACGTGTACTGGATTAGGAATAGAATGGGTCTTAGTACAGGCCCTTGAGGTACTCCACTCATTAACTGTTTTCATTCTCACTGTGACCTTGTGTTTCCGTGCTGAGAGGTGCTGCCTTTCCAGGCTTAATAGTCTTGCTGATTCACCGGTGTGGTCCAGTAACTTGTGGGTGGGAACACTGCCCTATGTTCTATGACAGTCAGGGAACATGCAGACCTCCTTCCACTTCTTCTTTTTCTAACAAATTTCATAAGCAAAATAAGATGAACATCGTCCCTAAGGATGTCTCAGGACTGCACATGCGGTTCTGCAGAGCTCAATAATGCTATCCGCGAATCCCAAATATTGGACCGCAAATAGCCATCTTCGGACGGCAAATCCAAAATTTCGCACTACACATCCCCATGTTTCTCTGCTTCTTTCTAAAACCTTGGCTGGTATCGAACCCCTGGCCACAGGTTTCCTGTTGACACCGGGTTTCCAGTCCTGGCAGATCTCCAGGGTGACTTTTGCTCCACTACAGGCAGGGGGATACATCTGGAATTTCTCTCCCTATTTACAACCACCCTTATCTATGTTCTCTCTCGTTTTCCAGGGGAATTGTTCAATACACACGATTAAGGCAGCGTCTGGGATGCTCCCGGAAGCAAGTTCGAATCCTCCTCACGGCCCTTGTGGATTTATTCGAATTGTTCAATAGTTTTTCAATTTCTTGTTTCCTTATATCAGGCCAAGTAACCCGTCCTCTTGCCGAGTACTTCATGTTGGTTTAGTAACAAACCATCACTACATCAAATATTTGATGTAGTCTATCATATGCATCATCAAGTTCTCCATCTATATATAGTATACATATAGCTGTCCATCTTATACATATAATCATATACATCATGATGTATTTTTTCGTCAAACTGATGGTATATGTACTGTGCTTTTAAGGGGATGGGATGCAACCTCGATTCTTTCTTGTCAATCCTTCTTTTTTCTATCTCCACTACTTCATCATCATCCATTTTGTCCCTCCCTCATCCTCTCTCCCTCCCACTGACCACATCCACCCCTCCCCCTCCCTCACCCCTCCCCCCTGCTCCTGGGGGGGGGGGGGGCCGGTGAGATCTTTGACACTGCGATCTCAATGGAGTGGAATGAGGCCACCAGTGAAGGAAGGGGCAGTGAATGAAGGAAGGGCCCAGTGAATGAAGAACAACCCTTCACCTGACTGTCCTTCATCCTGGTGGTCAAGTATCAGGTCAGGTCATCCACTAGCAGTAAAAGTAAGGTGAACAGACGCATCAAGGTGAAAGAAACACTTTTTTTAAATAAAGGAATATAGTGCAAGCTAGTGAAGAATGGTGTCAATAAAGACGAGGCAGCAGGATAGTGTTACACTTCACTGATCAATATCTATTACCCACCAAATAATGGAAATAATGATATTAATTAAGTATTTATGAGAGGACATCAGCCAAAGAAAAATGGGGAACTGGCCAAAGGGGAAATGAATGGGGATTGGAAGAAGAAAGAGATGAGGGGAGAGAATTATGAATAACGGAGGAAAGGGAGAGACAGAGGGTTCAGAAATGGCCGGATGGGTGACTTAATGCTGCCCCGACCACCTGAGGCCGGATGGATGACGTTATACGACCACCTGAGGCCGGATGAATGACTTAATACGACCACCTGAGGCCGGATGGGTGACTTTATATACGACCACCTGAGGCCGGATGGGTGACTTTATATACGACCACCTGAGGCCGGATGGGTGACTTTATATACGACCACCTGAGGCCGGATGGATGTCTTAATGCTTCCACGACCACCTGAGGCCGGATAGATGACTTAAAGCTTAAATCTACACTTAAATCAGGCTGCCAGGACCTGAGGTGAAGGTAGGAACGTATACACCGAGGAACGGACAACCGTTCAGGATATTCCTATCACGTTCTCCAGAGATACTTATAGCGTGAAGAACGTGAAAAAGAGGGCCGGTGAACACTACATTCCGGCCCAAGACATCCTGGCGTTCCCTCAGGCGTTCCCTCAGGCCTTCACTCAGCCGTTCACTCAAGCGTTTACTCAGGCGTTCACTCAAGCGCTCACTCAGCGCTCACTCGGCGACCAGAACAGAAAATCCATGGCAAAGGCATTTGATAAAAGGCACAAAAGCTTGCTATAGGACAACGAGACATTGTGTGAGGGAGTGTGTGAATGGCCCAGTCAGCCGGCCCGCGCCCAGCCTCCAAATTGCCTTGTGCTTCCTTAGATGACTTCTCATGGCTGTTGAGAAGTCGTTCAAGCAGTTTAAAAAGATAAACAGAAGGAAGGAATGGCACTGTATTATCTTATCATCGACAGCTGGAAAGGTGGGGTTAGGGAGCTATTGCTCGACCCTCTAAATACATCTAGGACATTATACACTCACATTCACACACACGTATATACATACACACAGATTTAGACGAGTTAAGAGAGACATGATCACCACATACAAAATTCTCAGAGGGAATTCACATAGCTGATAATGACGAATTATTTAACACTGGTGGGACGCGAACAAGGGGACACAGGTGGAAACTGAGTACCAACATGAGCCACAGAGACGTTAGAAAGAACTTTTTCAGTGTCAGAGTAGTTAACAGATGGAATGCATTAGGCAGTGATGTGGTGGAGGCTGACTCCATACACAGTTTCAAATGTAGATATGATAGAGCCCAGTAGGCTCAGGAACCTGTACACCTGTTGATTGATAGTTGAGAGGCGGGACCAAAGAGCCAGAGCTCAACCCCCGCAAGCACAACTAGGAGAGTACACACTCACGCTCCAAGGACTATTTAGCACCACATAAGTCCCCAGGCTGCTCCATTAAGAAGCAATTAAATACAGGACTGAGCTTGGAGGACCTTGTGACCGCCGCCCTGAGAGGACCCTGGGACCCCCTGAGCTGAGAGGACCCTGGGACCCCCTGAGCTGAGAGGTCCCTGGGACCCCCTGAGCTGAGAGGTCCCTGGGACCCCTGAGCTGAGAGGACCCTGGGACCCCCTGAGCTGAGAGGTCCCTGGGACCCCCTGAGCTGAGAGGTCCCTGGGACCCCCTGAGCTGAGAGGACCCTGGGACCCCTGAGCTGAGAGGTCCCTGGAACCCCCTGAGCTGAGAGGACCCTGAGAGGGATTCAATCCAACGTTGGGAAAGAATTAATCCAGATTAATCCCAACAAATATTAATCCCTTCTATTCTACTCAATGATTACAAATATAATCACAACGCGGATCACAACTTCTATGGTGTTTGGACCAGGATTACCTCTTGGGATTTACATATCCCAGCGGGGAGATTAATTAATCCATCTCTGAAGGTGCTTCCCTTCTTCACACAGTTTAATTTTAATTACAGACTTGGGAGAAATGTTGAGTTGGTGGGAGTCTCTCGTGTGAGAGAAGGTGGAACAGGAGGTGAGGGAAGGTGGAACAGGAGGTGAGGGAAGGTGGAACAGGAGGTGAGGGAAGGTGGAACAGGGGAAGGTGATTGTGGAAAAGGGATTGGAGGAGAAGGGGAAGGTGGAGAGGAAGGAACAGGAACAACTAGAAGAGAAGAAAGTGTACAAGAAGCAGATAATTAAGAACAGGAGCAGAAGAATATGTCACCAAATGTAACTTACTAGGAACAGATCATTGTAGACAAGAAGGATTGGAATACAATAATGTAATACTGGAATACAATAGAAGTACAGTACTAAGGAAATACAAGAATACAATAAAAGTATTACTCTGAAATACAATAAATTGACGAAACCCATTTTGTATTCACATTTAAATTTCGTGGTTGTTCCCTCTCACCTCCCCATGGTGGCCATGGTGGCCATGGTGGCCATGGTGGCCATAGTGGCCATGGTGGCCAGGTGGCCATGGTGGCCATAGTGGCCATGGTGGCCATAGTGGCCACGGTGGCCATAGTGGTCATTGTGGCCATGGTGGCCATGGTGGCCATAGTGGCTATGGTGGCCATAGTGGCCATGGTGGCCATGGTGGCCATAGTGGCCATGGTGGTCATTGTGGCCATGGTGGCCATAGTGGCCATGGTGGCCATGGTGGCCATGGTGGCCATGGTGGCCATAGTGGCCATGGTGGTCATTGTGGCCAAGTGGCCATGGTGTCCATGGTGGCCATAGTGGCCATGGTGGTCATTGTGGCCATAGTGGCCATGGTGGCCATGGTGGCCATAGTGGCCATGGTGGCCATGGTGGCCATGGTGGCCATAGTGGTCATTGTGGCCATGGTGGCCATAGTGGCCATGGTGGTCATAGTGGCCATGGTGGCCATGGTGGCCATAGTGGCCATGGTGGTCATTGTGGCCATAGTGGCCATGGTGGCCATGGCCTAGACTCAACAGTGTCAGTAGTGGTGGTGGGCCACTCTGAGTTATCTCTTGTTTACAGCTTCCAGCTCTCCCGTTGCCAGCATCCTCCTCCCTCTTGTGCGCATGCGCCTCCCCCCGCCCCTCTGGCAGTGAGGGAGAGAGAGAGTAGAGTGAGGGAGAGAGTAGAGTGTGAGAGAGAATAGAGTGAGAGAGAGAGTAGAGTGAGGGAGTAGAGACCATAGATTCAGTTGTGTGTTGGTCAGGGAAGCGAGTGTGTTCTCACCTAGTTGTGCTCACCAATTTGTGCATGGAGGATCGAGCTTCAGCTCTTTAACCCCAACCTTTCCACTCGCAAGTTGTCTAATAGAATGGCTCCCGAAGTGATTCATTCACTTACTAAGGTTCTACCCATGTCTGCTTGTTCTGTTGTTAAAACTTCCTGTTTTCAACCATTCAACCCGTGTTTGATATGTTTGGTCTGCTCGTTAGTGTCTCTGCTGTTGCCTGTATATTTGTCACTCAGGATAAGGCGGTGAGTCAGTGTAGCCACACAACACTGAGAAGGTCGTAGTGAAGACTCACAACTCTTCAACTCATCAAGAAGTCGGCAATGAAGGCGGCAATCGACTTGAGAATGGTCCAGGACGGACCGAAATGTCGTCGTCCCTTCACCTTCTAGTGTGTGTTCTGGTCAACTCATCAACAAGTCATCGCTCCACCCAACAGACATGTCCATTTAACAAAAGCCTTCAACACTGCGCCCACACAGACACAACAAAACCCCCACACACACATAAAAGTATCACAGTTCAGTGAAAAGTATTCAGTGGTTGGCTGAAAGCTCTGAGAACCGCTTGTAGTCCCTTCTTCAACCTCGTGAACCATAGGCAAAAACTCTCCCCGAGGCCAGACCGTCTGCACAAGAAGGTAATCTGCATATAGATGGAGAAGTGATGGAGGAATGCGCCCGAAATGGCGGCAAGCAACGTTGTTGAAGTGTGGAGAACACAGCAGAGATCTGCTGGAATATTACTGTTTGTTGACCTCACCAGAGGGACTTTGTTTGCTTAGTAGTTAAAGGTAGATTTATTTTTAATAGGCCATGGTAAATTATTCTTTACTTATATATATATATATATATATATATATATATATATATATATATATATATATATATATATATATATATATATATATATGTCGTACCTAGTAGCCAGAACGCACTTCTCAGCCTACTATGCAAGGCCCAATTTGCCTAATAAGCCAAGTTTTCATGAATTAATTGTTTTTCGACTACCTAACCTACCTAGCCTAACCTAACCTATAAAGATAGGTTAGGTTAGGTTAGGTAGGGTTGGTTAGGTTCGGTCATATATCCACGTTAATTTTAACTCCAATAAAAAAATTGACCTCATACATAATGAAATGGGTAGCTTTATCATTTCATAAAAAACATTAGAGAAAATATATTAATTCAGGAAAACTTGGCTTATTAGGCAAATCGGGCCTTGCATAGTAGGCTGAGAAGTGCATTCTGGCTGGTATATATATTCTGGCTGGTATATATATATATGTATATATATATATATATATATATATATATATATATATATATATATATATATATATATATATATATATATATATATATATATATATATACATACTCGAAAGTGTATCTAGCAGTGCCCAGGTCTGTATGTGTGTGTCTGTCCGTCTTCCTCTCTCTATTTTCCACCCGTCTCTCTCCTTCTGTCTCATTGCCAGTGCACAGTGGGAGAGTTGAAGGAGAGGTAGAGCTTGGAGGAGACTAGACGAGGTGGTCGTGGTTCGAGGCACCAGAGTTATGTTAGATAAGCCCCAGGGTGGCGAGGCTGCTGGGATGGTCGTAGTTCAATGAATAAATTACATATTTCAGTTCCTGTGGCAAAAATTTGAAGAAAATTTCTGTTAATTTCCAGAGATCAGCGCGTAATGTTTTACAATACTATAAAAACAAATTTGTTTCATTTTTTATATTTACGGACACAGGAGGCGGCACCATTGCCAAAACTGTTGTGGTGGGATTGGTGAGTATGTGACTGTGGTACATTGTTCCCTCTGGTATTGTGGTCACACAAGCTCGGCCATGTTGGGCACTTGCCAATCAGTTATCAGAGTGCAAAGTTGGGTCAGGCTAGAACAAGCGCTTGCCTCCAACTTCGGACATAAAGACAGACAGACTGAGATTCTAATTTACAGATACACGAGGGAGTAACCGGCGGCGCCCGGGTCTCCCTCTCTCCTTCCAATATCCTACTCCCAATCTGCCCCTCACTCTTCTCTCTTTTCCTGTTCCCTCCTCTATTCCCTCTCCCTCATCTCCCCATTCTCCCCCTCTCCCTTCTCACCCTTCTTCCTTCCCCTCACCACCCCCCTCTCTCCTGTCTCTCCCCTCTTCTCTTTACCTCTCTCCCATCCCCTCTCAGAAAAATTATGAACTGAATCACTTAAAATAAAAAGTCTACGGACAACACAACCACCATTTCAGACTTCTTGAAAATTGCACTGGAGGAGGGTGGGGGGTAATCTTGAGGTTATCTTGAGATGATTTCGGGGCTTTTTTAGTGGCCCGCGGTCGGGGGGGGGAAAGGTGTCAATATTTCTTAAAGTGTGACAGTGGACCAGGTAGAGTTGACAGTGGACCAGTTAGAGTTGACACTGGACCAGGTAGAGTTGACACTGGACCAGGTAGAGTTGACAGTGGACCAGGTAGAGTTGACACTGGACCAGGTAGAGTTGACACTGGACCAGGTAGAGTTGACAGTGGACCAGGTAGAGTTGACACTGGACCAGGCAGAGTTGACAGTGGACCAGGTAGAGTTGACAGTAGACCAGGTAGAGTTGACAGTGGACCCGGACCTGGTATAAACAAGTACTAGGAGATCAGTGGTCACTTCCCTGGTCAAGTCTTCGTATTAAATCGTCTTCAGTGTTCTGTCTTGTCTCCTCCCTGGAGAACTCTCTGTCTCTCTCCCTTAATTCCAAACATTGGAGGTGGGTCCACTTCTCTCAAGTTCCCTCTCTTGCTAGTGAGAACCGCTTGTGTCTCCCTTTCTCTCTCTACCTTCCCTCTCTCTGTCTGTCTGTCTGTCTGTCTCTCTCTCTCTCTCTCTCTCTCTCTCTCTCTCTCTCTCTCTCTCTCTCTCTCTCTCTCTCTCTCTCTCTCTCTCTCTCTCTCTCTCTCTCTCTCCATGTGAACATCTTTATCATATGTCTTCTGTGTGTCTTAAGTCAGGTCTTGTCTCTGTCATTCATTCTTTCTCATTTAGAATTGTTCTTGATTAAACGGGAACTGAACAACGTCACGTTGAACAATGAACTGATATTACTCTCAGTTTTCTTTTCGTTCTAATGTGTGAAATAGTCCTTGTTCTTAAGTGCCACTTATCGCGATAAGACACGGTTCACAGTAACTACTGTTTACCATTTGAAACTGTGTATGGAGTCAGCCTCCATCACATCACTGCCTAATGTATTATGTTTCTTAACTACTCTTGACACTGAAAAAGTATCTATGTGTATCCGTGGATATATTACAGCTCCGTTGCCACAACTGAACCTGCAATTCGGGAGCCGGTCGGCCGAGCGGACAGCACGCTGGACTTGTGATCATGTGGTCCTGGGTTCGATCCCAGGCGCCGGCGAGAAACAATGGGCATAGTTTCTTTCACCCTATGCCCCTGTTACCTAGCAGTAAAATAGGTACCTGGGTGTTAGTCAGCTGTCACGGGCTGCTTCCTGGGGGTGGAGGCCTGGTCGAGGACCGGGCCGCGGGGACACTAAAACGCCCCGAAATCATCTCAAGATAACCTCAAGTATACACGCTTGCAACATATTACTATACGAAACTTCCCTTCATTGTGTCAAGTGAAACTGATCCCAGCTTTGTTGTGCAAGTTCTTTGTCTCCTGAGCCGGAGGTGTCATGCAAATGTTCGCTGATCTACTGCATCCCCAGTCAGCTAACTCTCCTCAGATTTGCATCTGTTGGTTACGAGGTGCGGCTGTAAGTGTTGGCTCCTCTTGGAGAGTGCTTGGCTGCCATCTGTTCCACCCTGCTCCTTCCCACCCCTTCCATCACCCTCTACGCCCCTGCCTTCTTCTTCAGAGTAGCGCTCACCTCCCCAATCGCTCTCACAAGATATTGAGCGTGTTGGCAATGCGCCTCGTGAGGTGTTTACGCAGACACATGAGCAGGGTTCACAACATCGTACAGGACGTTAACAGGAATTGAATCTTGTGGTTTGTTAAGTCTTAAAGTTGGGTTTTATCCTGAATAATGCCCGGGATATATCGCTGGGAGACTGCAGGATTACTGACACGTTTGGGGTTTGGAAAAAAATGGTGTTTGACGGACGTTTACGTGCGTTTAACGTTCCGATATTACGTTTTGCGTTTATGAAATTGGGTTAAACGTTGTCGAAAATGCGTTTAGCGCTCATGAAATGGCGTTGGACGTTTCCGAAAGTGAGTTTAGCGTTTCTGAACTTGCGTTTTGCTTTCGCGAAATTGTGTTTGACGTTTGGGTAAACGCGTTTAACGCACGCGAAATTGCGTTTAGCGCCGCCGGCCTTGTGAAGAAGGGTGGCCATCTTCACTGTTACAGTGAATAGGGCCATTCCTACCCTAGCAGCGATAGGTACGGTGAGAGGGGGGAGGGGAGAGATTGTGAAGGAGAGGAGGTAGAGGGATTGTGAAGGAAAAGGGTAAGGGGGAAATAGTAGGTAAGGAAGAAAGAAGGAGTAGATTTTGAAATGGGTAGATTAGGTGGGAAAGGATATGGTGGAAAGAGTGTGAGCACAATGGATAGAAAGGAAGAGAAAGGAAAGGGAGAAAAAGATAGAAATACAGACTAAGGAAGAGGCCCTCAACCACCCCTATGACACGCCCCCACAAATCAACAGTCACCCTGCAAAGTTGCGTGAGTTGCGTTCCAAGACAGATTTTCTCTTGTATAGATAAATGGGGGGTGTCTCTCACCATTCTCCCTCCCATTCTCTCTCCTAATGGGTTAAACACTAGTCAAAGTTAATGGCGTCTCTCTCTCTCTCTCTCTCTCTCTCTCTCTCTCTCTCTCTCTCTCTCTCTCTCTCTCTCTCTCTCTCTCTCTCTCTCTCTCTCTCTGGGGGGCGTGAGAGAATTCTCTATAATTTCATGGGACCATATGAAAGGTTCCCAAAGAAAATTACTGATATAAAGAAAGCGCATTTGAAAGCATTTTCTCCGAAGAAGGAAGTGAAGGAAGGAAGAAAGAGCAGCATCATCTCCCCAACTGGTGGATGCTGCTCCTCTCATCTCACTGTATCTGTGGTCAGCCACTCTGGCAGCTCTTAAAGCAGCAGTGACGAGTTGTGACTGTCTGCTAACAACAATCACTGCTTTGATCACTTTGTTTCTGGCTGTGACGTAGTTCATGGAGCAGTGCCAACATTCACTCTAGAGAGAGTGGGAACAGTACCAACATTCACTCTTGAGAGAGTGTTAACAGTGCCAACATTCACTCTACAGAGAGTGTGGGAACAGTGCCAACATTCACTCTAGAGAGAGTGTTAACAGTAGCAACATTCACTCTAGAGAGAGTGTTAACAGTAGCAACATTCACTCTAGAGAGAGTGTTAGCAGTGCCAATATTCACTCTAGAGTGTTAGCAGTGCCAATATTCACTCTAGAGTGTTAGCAGTGCCAATATTCACTCTAGAGTGTTAGCAGTGCCAATATTCACTCTAGAGTGTTAGCAGTGCCAATATTCACTCTAGAGTGTTAGCAGTGCCAACATTTACTCTAGAGAGAATGGCATATCTAGAACAACTACATGTGTCCCTTTATCGTACGATTGTGCACAAAAACATACTGTATCATTTTATTTGTTCCGCGGTATTATTTCCCATGGTGGAGCTCCCTGTGTTGTATAATCTTGTTGTATATACTCCTGTGTGTTCACACAGGATTTCACAGGATTATACACCAAACAAAACAGCAACAATCCATTTTTAAACTTTTGTTCTTTATATTTTCAATTACTTATTTTGGTAAACTGTTCACAATCAACTAATTAGATAATATTGTATAACAGTAGACTGAAGCGGTTTGGCTAATCCTTCATGCCTGAATATTGTGTATAATTGAGATTTAACAGTCAACGTCTAATCAACGGATTAGACGTTGAGATGTAAGGCTTGTCCCAATCACCCAATCAGACCTTGATAGAGCACTCAGGAGAGTGTGTGAATGATTTGGTGCAAATTCTTTACATAAATTTGCATTTACATGTATTTATGTAAATTCTTCACATAAATACACAAGAGTAGGTGTTTATCCTATTGTGTATCATATTACAACTAACCTGATGTATATATAAGGATTCGTATAGGCGAGATTGGAGACTAACAGATGTGTGGGGACTACATATGTGCATTGACACCAGGTGTGTGTGGGACTACATATGTGCATTGACACCAGGTGTGGGTGGGACTACATATGTGCATTGACACCAGGTGTGGGTGGGACTACATATGTGCATTGACACCAGGTGTGGGTGGGACTACATATGTGCATTGACACCAGGTGTGTGTGGGACTACATATGTGCATTGACACCAGGTGTGGGTGGGACTACATATGTGCATTGACACCAGGTGTGTGTGGCTGGGGATTAAGACCTGCTCTGTAAGTATAGTGGACAGACTAATTGTTCCAGCCACAGTCAAGTAACTGTTCCAGCCACAGCCAAGTAACTGTTCCAGCCACAGCCAAGTAACTGTTCCAGTCACAGCCAAGTAACTGTTCCAGCCACAGTCAAGTAACTGTTCCAGCCACAGTCAAGTAACTGTTCCAGCCACAGCCAAGTAACTGTTCCAGTCACAGCCAAGTAACTGTTCCAGCCACAGTCAAGTAACTGTTCCAGCCACAGCCAAGTAACTGTTCCAGTCACAGCCAAGTAACTGTTCCAGCCACAGCCAAGTAACTGTTCCAGTCACAGCCAAAGAGATCAATGAGACTCTTTAATATTAATTTTTATATTAGGTTTGTAACTTTTCCTATTTTATGCCTCAGACTGTTCCTCTCTCTCTTACTCATTCCTCCTGTTCCTGTTCCTGTTCCTTTCTTTACCCTCAGCTTCTTCGTCCTTTTCCTCAACTCTCTTCCTCTATCTGTTCCTTCCCTCCTTCTTCTGTTCCGCCTTCATCTATGCCTCCTGTATGTAATATTATCTTGTTTCTCTAAGCGTTTGTTTCTCCTCCTGTGTTCATATATTCCGTTATTCGTTCTCTCGACTTCCCTTCCCTTCTCTCTTCCCTCTCTCTCTCTCCCCTCTCTCCCTCACCATCTTCCTGACCGCTGGCTTGACGGAATGTAAGGGGGAAAACTTGTCCCAAATTAGATTTTTGTGATCCGGTTGTTTGCAACCTGTTAGTCTTTAAATCCCAGTCAAGTTCCTGTAACTGCGCCCCCTTAGGGATGGAACGAGAGTGGGGGGGGGGAGATAGGGGGTTAGGGGGGCATTGAGGGGTGTAAGGGGGAGGGAGAAATTAGATTCGGAATGGGAGCGGGATTAGGCTCGGGGAGGAATACATTAGCCTAGGAAGAAGAGTTTGTGAGATAAGGAATTTGAGAGACAAGGAGGTAGATAAACAAGGAGATAGAGACAAGGCAACAACCGTTGGGAGAACAAGAGAAGGAACACATACAAGTCGTTAACAATCGCCTCGTTAAGAAGGCAGCAATTGGAAGCCTCAGATAACAAGAGCGAGAATTTCCTATCCAAATATCAAGCCCAAAATGATTCATAAAATATTTGGAAACTGAAAACGCCACACCGAAAAATTTCTCACAAAATCGCTGATATAATTCCCTTAAAAATATTATTGAAGAAATAAAGAGAACTGCATCGAATAATTAAAATTATAATATAATTTATTAAATAAATTGATTAATGAATAGAAGTTTGAAATAAAAGATTATTTAAAGATATTGTTGCAAGTTCCCGCCAAAATAACGGCGTAAATCTCCCGTTGTTGCCATATAACCTGCAGCAGTGTTGCCATATAACCTGCAGCAGTGTTGCCATATAACCTGCAGCAGTGTTGCCATACAACCTGCAGCAGTGTTGCCATACAACCTGCTGCAGTGTTGCCATACAACCTGCAGCAGTGTTGCCATATAACCTGCAGCAGTGTTGTCATACAACCTGCAGCAGTGTTGCCATACAACCTGCAGCAGTGTTGCCATACAACCTGCAGCAGTGTTGCCATACAACCTGCAGTAGTGTTGCCATACAACCTACAGCAGTGTTGCCATACAACCTACAGCAGTGTTGCCATACAACCTGCTGCAGTGTTGCCATACAACCTGCTGCAGTGTTGCCATACACCAGCAGCAGTGTTGCCATACAACCTGCACAACACACACCAGCCACCACCATACAAGCGACACAGTCACCGCCAACAGTGACACAGTCACCGCCAACAGTGACACAGTCACCGCCAACAGTGACACAGTCACCGCCAACAGTGACACAGTCACCGCCAACAGTGACACAGTCACCGCCAACAGTGACACAGTCACCGCCAACAGTGACACAGTCACCGCCAACAGTGACACAGTCACCGCCAACAGTGACACAGTCACCGCCAACAGTGACACAGTCACCGCCAACAGTGACACAGTCACCGCCAACAGTGACACAGTCACCGCCAACAGTGACACAGTCACCGCCAACAGTGACACAGTCACCGCCAACAGTGACACAGTCACCGCCAACAGTGTCACAGTCACCGCCAACAGTGACACAGTCACCGCCAACAGTGACATACAACACAATAAAACGCCTTAACGGACTGTTATGATTTTTTAAGAGGATTCCAAATCGTTTTGTTTTCGTTCCCCCTCGCCGCGTTTTCTCTCGTCATCGCCAACGATAGGGTCGTTTACGAGGTGTAATCCCCTTGTTGTATTCTGCAGTCTCGAGATTCAGCTCTTGGGCCCCGCCTTTAACACGAGATCTATATATATTTGAACTCCGAGGAGTCGAAAGAAAATGCGAAAAGAAAATGGAGAATGAATATGCTGAAAGAAAATGGAGAAAGAGAATGGCGAAAACAAGTGAGGAGAAGATGAAGCACTAGACAAAATGGGTAATTTGAGAAGAGGAATGGGGAAATTAGGCAATGGGGCAAGAATTGCAAGCGAGAGAGATAGCGACGATAAGAGAAGAAGAAGAAGAAGGTCTACGATAACGAGAGACATGGGAGGTGCCTCTGATAACCCATTTATGGTCTAGGGATAGCAAATCTCACATTGATTGGGATACCATGGAAATATGTTGGTGTTCAGGCCTTGGTGGGTGTGGCTGGGGGTGTGGCTGGGGGTGTGGCTGCTGGGTGTGTGGCTCCTGGGTGGTGTGGCTGCCGTAGAGCCATTGTCTCTATAGAGAGCCTGGAAGGGATACGAGGACAAGGAGCTGGGATACAAGGACAAGAAATTTTTTAAAACTTCTACGAATATCTCTCTCTCTCTCTCTCTCTCTCTCTCTCTCTCTCTCTCTCTCTCTCTCTCTCTCTCTCTCTCTCTCTCTCTCTCTCTCTCTCTCTCTCTCTCTCTCTCTCTCTCTCCCATACGTCGTTCACCACAGTACAAATATTAAATAATCAAAAAAAGCATTTTAATTTACCGGTTTATTTATGTGACAAAAATATATATAATATCAAAAGTTCCTAAAACCATGGAACAATTTCCGTACATAAATAACCTTGAGCTTTTCCATTAAGTTGTGTTTGGGAAGCTTAGAATTAGTAATCAAGCTTCGTCATGAACTTAACTTTTAAACACAATTTGTATAGAAGTTGGAGCTAACTGAAATTGGCTTTTTTTTTTGTTTGTTCAACTGGGAGATGAAGTTGTGGATGACTTTTTGTGTCCACTGTTCTTGCTGTGGGTCAGTGTTTTTGTTGTATTTTGTAGCGTATATTTCCTCTGCTGTTGTAGTGTATTTTTTTTGTCCATTGTATTTTTTGTTGGGAAGTGTTTTTGTTGTATTTTGTAGTGTAAATTTATTTGTTGCTGTAGTGTATTTGTACATTTACCATTGTTTCTGTTCTTGTTACACTTGTTCTTGTTGCTGAAATAGAGCTCTGATACAGTATACTGTTGTATAAAGTTGACCTGCTGCTTGGGTAACAGCTTCTCCCCAGTATCAACCTACCCAGACTTTGCGCCCTGGAGAGGCCACTCCAGACCAGCAACTAGAGCCCAACTCCATAGTCGCCTGAGACTGATGTAGGGCCTACTACTAGGGTTGCTGAAATACAGCGCTGATACAATATGCTGTTGTATAATGCTGTTGTTGCTGCTGTAAGTACACATAGGTGGCTGGAATTACACACCCAGGAACAGAAAACGGGAGGAGGTACCCCCCCAGGGGAGACTATGCTAAGAATTTTAAACTAGGTTGTAAAGGTAGAGTTCTGTACCAGTTTGTCACGAGGGGAATAGACTTTTCCCCTTCATCAGCAGGCAGCCTATTCGACCCTTCTCTCCCCCACTCTTGGAGCTATTCGACCCCTATCTCCCCTCTTACACCTATTCGACCCCTCTCTCCCCCTGTTGCACCTATTCGACCCCTCTCTCCCCCTGTTGCACCTATTCGACCCCTCTGTCTGTGTCACCTATTCGACCCCTCTCTCCCCACTCATGCACCCAGTCGACCCCTCTCTCTCTCCCCACTCTCTCCCCTCTTGCACCTATTCGACACTCCCTACAGCATTTACTGTTCATCTCGACCTTCAATACAACCTCTTACTCTCACTATCTCTTACTCTATCTTATTCTCTCTCTCATCACATTCTTCTTTCCTGCAGTTTATTCCCCCGTCTCTATCCTTCTTCCTTCCATGTGTTGGCTCCTCCTCCGTCCTCATAACTCTCTCTTCCTCACCATAGTTTCCCTTCTGGGCTGCCCAAGTTTTACTGGGTTCCTTGAGCCGTGACGGGCCGCTGGCTACCTGCCCCTAGCAACACTGTCAGTCTGGCCAGACTACAGATGTGAGCTTACCTATAGTCACCCGTATGGGCGTCCAGGATGAGCGTATGTTCTTGGGCCCCAACCTTTCAGTCAGTGGTTCACTTATTACAGTCAGTAAGGGTATGTTCTGCCCTGGCGAGCGTGCAGAGATCCTTTACTGCTAGAATCCACTCAGTAAAACATCTAAACTATTGGGACTGACTAAAGACAATAAACAATAAACATTTTATTTAGGAAAATACATACATAGATGCAGAGTTAACATGGGTTGACATTTAGGGTTAAGGTTGGTTACATGGAGTTTATTAGGTAGTGCTTAGTTCTACTCTTAAACTGGTTGAGAGAGGTACAGTCTTTGACATGGTTGGGAAGGTCATTCCACATTCTGGGACCCTTGAGTTGTAGAGCATTTCTAGTTTGGTTAAGTCGTACTCTTGGAATATCAAATAGGTATTTGTTTCTGGTGTGGTGCCCATGGGTTCTGTTACAACCTTCTAGGAAGCGTCTAAGGTCAGGATTGACATTACAGTTCAGAGTTTTAAATATATAGAGTACACATGAGAGGATGTGCAGTGACTTAATATCTAACATATTCAGAGATTTGAATAAGGTACCGAGTGATGTCTGAGGCCAGAGTTAGATATTGTTCTAATAGCAGCTTTGTGTTGAGTAATTAGAGGACGTAAATGATTTTGTGTAGCAGAAAACACTTGGTAGAAAGTAGTAGTAGAAAGAGTAGTAGTAGAAACTAGTAGTAGAAAACACACAAAATCAATGTTAAGGGTGAGTTTGTTAGCAGTTAGCCAAAGATTAACTTTATTTAGTTCAGTACTCACTGTGACATTTAGAGCAAGCGGGTCACGACTGGAGAAAAGGAAGGTTGTGTTATCAGCAAATAGTATTGGTTTGAGGTGTTGGGAGGTATAACTGAGGAGAGGGCCAAGTATGCTGCCCTGAGGAACACCAATGTTGATGGGTAGTGTAGGAGAAATGGAATTATTCACAGAAACATACTGGAGCCTGTCAGTAAGGTAAGACTGAAGGTATTGGAGGGAGTGACCTCTGACTCCATAATGATGTAATTTAAGAAGAAGGTTTTGGTGGTTGACAGTGTCAAAGACCTTACGTAGGTCAATAAATAACCCAACAGGGAACTTATTTTTATCAAGAGTTCCATGTATCAAGTTAATCATACTAATAAGTGCATCGTTAGTGCTTTTTTGGGTCTGAAGCCATATTGGCAAGAGTTAAGTATATTGTGTTTGTGTAAAGAGCCCAAATCTGTATTCTCTTGAGCACAGGCGGGAGAGATACATGATAATTTACACATGGAAAATAGCAGAGGGGCTGGTCCCAAACCTGCACTCAGAAATAACATCACATGAGACCAGAAGGCATGGCAGGATGTGCAGAATACCCCCGTTGAAAAGCAGAGATGCAACAGGTACTCTGAGAGAGAACTCTATCAACATCAGAGGCCTGGCCGACCCTCACAGTGTTCAAGAGCGAACTTGACAAACACCTCCAAAGGATACCTGATCAACCAGGCTGTGACGTGACTCATACGTCAGGCTGCGAGCAGCTGCATCCAACAGCCTGGTTGACCAGTCCAGCTGCGAGAAGACCTGGTCGATGACCGGGCCGCGGGGACGCTAAGCCCCGAAAGAACTTAAAATAACCTCAAGGTAGGTATGTGTGTGGGTGATATAGATCACCCACACACATGTGTGGGTGTGTACTCACCTACTTGTCCTCACCTAGTTGTGGTTGCGGGGGTTGAGCTCTGGCTCATTGGTCCCGCCTCTCAACTGTTAATCAACTGGTGTACAGGTTCCTGAGCCTACTGGGCTCTATCATATCTACACTTGAAACTGTGTATGGAGTCAGCCATCTTGATAGAACTTTGTCTACATTATTGGACGGTTACATTAATATCTACACTGGACGGTCATTTTAATCTAACCAAAATGTATCTTGTATCAAGCAAACTTAGAGCTCATATTTACAATAGTTTCCCTTTAAAAAAATGGTTTTCTTTGATGTTGTCAACTAAAGAGAACGAGTATCACTTAGCAATAGCTCTTTTAGATAGAAATATTAGCTTTGAGTCAAGCTTTTGGGAATTTAACAATAAAAATAATAAAAATATTAACTACTCAAAATATACATAGTGTATATTTTAAGTAGTTATTTCAGACCAATACCCAGCACTCTCCCTCCCTACCACCAGCCCCTCTCTACCACCAGCCCCTCTCTACCACCAGCCCCTCTCTACCACTAGCCCCTCCCTACCACCACCCCCTCCCTACTACCACTCCCTCCCTACCACCAGCCCCTCCCTACCACCAGCCCCTCCCTACCACCACCCCCTCCCTACCACCACCCCCTCGCTACCACCACCCCCTCCCTACCACCAGCCCCCTCCCTACCACCACCCCCTCTCTACCACCAGCCCCCTCCCTACCACCACCCCCTCCCTACCACCACCCCCTCCCTACCACCACCCCCTCCCTACCACCAGCCCCCTCCCTACCACCACCCCCTCTCTACCACCAGCCCCCTCCCTACCACCACCCCCCTCCCTACCACCAGCCCCTCCCTACCACCACCCCCTCCCTACCACCACCCCCTCCCTACCACCACCCCCTCTCTACCACCACCCCCTCCCTACCACCACCCCCTCCCTACCACCACCCCCTCCCTACCAACAGCCCCCTCCCTACCACCAGCCCCTCCCTACCACAACCCCCTCCCTTCCACCAGCCCCCTCCCTACCACCAGCCCCCTCCCTACCACCACCCCCTCCCTACCACCAGCCCCTCCCTACCACCACCCCCTTCCTACCACCACCCCCTCCCTACCACCACCCCCTCCCTACCACCACCCCCTCCCTACCACAACCCCCTTCCTACCACCACCCCCTCCCTACCACCACCCCCTTCCTACCACCACCCCCTCCCTACCACCACCCCCTCCCTACCACCACCCCCTCCCTACCACCAGCCCCCTCCCTACCACCAGCCCCTCCCTACCACCACCCCCTCCCTACCACCACCCCCTCCCTACCACCACCCCCTCCCTACCACCACCCCCTCCCTACCACCACCCCCTCCCTACCACCACCCCCTCCCTACCACCACCCCCTCCCTACCACCACCCCCTCCCTACCATAAGGAAATGGTGACAGGTCGCCATGGATAATAAAAATAACTTTAAAAAATATATATATATAAATAAATAATACATTAAAGAGCCTTAAACAGGACATGAAAACATGTGTAAAAACATGTGAGTATGTATATGTGAATGCTACACAGTATTCATCTATAGACATCCATATATGCTGAAACACATGTGAAGAACCTCTCTGCGCCTGACAAGAGAGAGCAAGCTGAGCCTAAATGCCAACACCTACATTGTGAGTTATGATTGCAGGCGGGCTGTCCGCCTTGCTGACACGCTGTGTGTGTGCTCACTTATTTGTGCTTGCGGGGGTTGAGCTCTGGCTCTTTGGTCCCGCCTCTCAACCGTCAATCAACTGGTGTACAGGTTCCTGAGCCTACTGGGCTCTATCATATCTACATTTGAAACTGTGTATGGAGTCAGCCTCCACCACATCACTGCCTAATGCATTCCACCTGTTAACTACTCTGACACTGAAAAAGTTCTTTCTAACGTCTCTATGGCTCATTTGGGTACTCAGTTTCCACCATTTGGTACTCATTTGGTACACTCAATTGTGTACTTTCTTGGTTGTGCTCTCTTACCCCCCCCCCCCCCCATTACCATCCCAGGAGGAAGGGAAGAGAACTATCAGGGGGAAAGCGCCAAGCCAATACGACTATATAGCACTGGGAAGGGGTCAGGATAAGGATTTGGGATGGAACGGACAAGAAGGAATGGTAGCCAACTACTTGGACGGTCGGGGATTGAACACCGACCTGCATGAAGCGAGACCTCCATAAAGTTCGCTCCCAGGAGGAGCAAACGACACCTTGTTATTAGGTCTTTATTTTTTTTGTTTTATTTTATTTTTATTGTTAATTAGGTCGTTATATCCCCAGTGCCGAGGCCGGGAGAGGTGTCAACTACACACACAGAGATCACACTAACGTGATGCATCAAATGAACAAATCCACAAGGGCCGTGACGAGGATTCGAACCAGCGTCCGGGAGCATCCCAGACACTGCCTTAATCTGAGCTACTTACCCTGTCGTAGCTCAGTCGATTAAGGCAGTGTCTGGGATGCTCCCGGACGCAGGTTCGAATCCTCGTCACGGCCCTTGTGGGTTTGTTCAGGTGTCAACTACCCTCACCGCTACGAGAGGTGTCCACATCAAGCCTGGCTGGAATTAATGACGATTGATTACCTGTAAATTTCATGTTAGTGAAGTGATCTTGAGTGAACATGTTGCTGTATTATCAGAGTCTTGTATTCCCGCCAAACACACCGAAACTACGACGTTGGTACAACGTTGGAACAAGTTTTAACACTTCCTAACCAGTTATAACAACCAATATAGAAAGTTGTAACAACGTTCTAATACGTCATAGACACGTTAAGCCAAGATGTAACAACTTTATTACAAGTTGTAACAAGCGGAAAATAGAGACAGTTTCGGTTTGTGTTTCCAGGGGTAGACGTTGATTGTATGAAGAACAGGGTGAAGAAGAGAGAACAATAGAGGCACAAGTGAACAAGACAATGAACAATGTTCACTTGAGACAGTTAAACAAGTCCCAGCTGTGTCCGGGTACAAGTGACAGGATGAACAACCCAGCGGGTATTCTTCCTATTGGGGAGTGTTGTACATGCTGCTATGGCGGTGTGTCCACTCACAGGATGAGTGGCGCTGCCCAATACTGTCACTATGGCGGTGTGTCCACTCACAGGATGAGTGGCGCTGCCCAATACTGTCACTATGGCGGTGTGTCCACTCACAGGGTGAGTGGCGCTGCCCAATACTGTCACTATGGCGGTGTGTCCACTCACAGGATGAGTGGCGCTGCCCAATACTGTCACTATGGCGGTGTGTCCACTCACAGGATGAGTGGCGCTGCCCAATACTGTCACTATGGTGGTGTGTCCACTCACAGGATGAGTGGCGCTGCCCAATACTGTCACTATGGCGGTGTGTCCACTCACAAGATGAGTGGCGCTGCCCAATACTGTCACTATGGCGGTGTGTCCACTCACAAGATGAGTGGCGCTGCCCAATACTGTCACTATGGCGGTGTGTCCACTCACAAGATGAGTGGCGCTGCCCAATACTGTCACTATGGCGGTGTGTCCACACACAAGATGAGTGGCGCTGCCCAATACTGTCACTATGGCGGTGTGTCCACTCACAGGATGAGTGACGCTGCCCAATACTGTCACTATGGTGGTGTGTCCACTCACAGGATGAGTGGCGCTTCCCAATACTGTCACTATGGTGGTGTGTCCACTCACAGGATGAGTGACGCTGCCCAATACTGTCACTATGGCGGTGTGTTCACTCACAGGATGAGTGACGCTGCCCAATACTGTCACTATGGCGGTGTGTCCACTCACAAGATGAGTGACGCTGCCCAATAAACTCGCCCCTCGGGGCAAAATTTAAAAAAAATTTAAGAGTCAAAAGTGAACAGGAAGATAGAATAAGTCAGAGAAAATAATAAACAGTTCATAACATGCAGTCAAACTGTTCTTACTGCTCAGTTAACTGTTAAAGCTTGCTGCTTTATTTGTGCATCTTTTGTTTTAATCTAAGACAAGGGTTCATAAGTCCTTGAGGTTCCTGGTGAAATTGCAAGCACGAGCTGTTATCCTGCCTTGAGACGCGTGTATTTCATGATATTATTCTATGTATCCATTCGGAATAAACTAACTTTAATAGTAACTATCATTATCAGGAACAGGATGAGCCAACTGTGTGGCAGAGCCTTCATGTGCTCGGTTGACCTGATCGCCCACGTATCAGGTTATACATGTATCGAGAAGACATGTGTCTACAAGACATGTGTCTACAAGACATGTATCAACCTGTGGAGTGAACAAGTTCCAGACGCGAGTCAGCTTGGAAATGAATGTCGGTTGATGAAGTGAAGTTCTTGAGAAAGCCAATTAATGTCTCTTAATGGCTGAGCGTCTTGTATTATGGGCTTAATAATAGTTCTTCATTATAGAAAACGGCCCGTGTTCTGTATCACTCGTGCAAATGAGCTAAAATTACAATACGTGGGACATGAAATATAAGGTTTATATATGCCTTCTGAAAAGCTGTTGGCGAGAAATACTGTATTCTGCTAGTTAACTGTCGGCCCGTTTTCTATACTGAACCATTATGTCCGTTGACGAATAAGATCAACGACTATTTTATTCCATTTTTTCGCTCGAATATTTCTTAATATTTGTCCTTGTTTATCACTTGATTACATATGAATGAAAATACATTCATGTTGTTTACAAAACTTCACTTTTACAATAGTCTCCCTCAGTCCCTTGTTTACGGGTCATACAGTCGTGTTTACGCAATTCATGACTTTTCTTTTTTTCCTGTCGACACTTGCTGAGCCTCGGGACCTGCCTCCTGGGAATATGTCTCAGCTGTTCTGCCTAGTCTATTGCTAGGCGCCTGAGGGCAGACACGAGCTGAGAGAGAAAGTACTTTCTCATACGCAACCCGACAACAGGCTGACTAACTCATCTATTTACTGCTAGATGAACAGGGGCCAGATTCACGAAGCAGTTACGCAAGTACTTACCAATGTGTACATCTTTCCTCAATCTTTGACGGCTTTGGTTACATTTATTAAACAGTTTATAAGCATGAAAACTTGCCAATTAACTGTTGGTATTGTTATAAACAGCCTCCTGGTGCTTCGGAGCTCATTAACTGTTTAATAATTGTAATCAAAGCCGCCAAAGATTGAGAAAAGATGGGCAGGTTCGTAAGTGTTTGCGTAACTGCTTCGTGAATCTGGCCCCAGGGGCATTAGGTGATGGGTAACGCGCCCAAATATTCCTGTCTCGACCGGGATTCGAACCAGGAATTCCTGATTGTGAGTCGAGAACAACGAGACCTGAGATCAAGCACACAATCACGGGAATTAGGTAACGGTGCCAGTCAGGCAGGAAAGGTAACGGTGATAGGTAAGGCAATGATAGGTGATAGGTAAGGCAGGAAAGGTAACGGTGATAGGTAAGGCAATGATAGGTGATAGGTAAGGCAGGAAAGGTAACAGTGATAGGTAAGGCAATGATAGGTGATAGGTAAGGCAGGAAAGGTAACGGTGATAGGTAAGGCAATCCAAGTAGCTCCACCAACATTAATATTCTGGCCTAATGCTGTCAGTGGGTTAGCAGAGAAGGTCATCCCGGAGCACATGATAGAGTCAAGTGACATACACGAGGCGGAGATCAGTGTAGGAGGCGCAGTGGGCCTTGGGCCAGATTCACGAAGCAGTTACACAAGCACTTACGAACCTGTACATCTTTTCTCAATCTTTGCCGGCTTTGTTTACAATTATTAAACGGTTAATGAGCCCCAAAGCACCAGGAGGTAAGTTACGGAAGCACTTACGAACCTGTACATCTTTTTCTCAATCTTTGGCGGCTTTGTTTACAATTATTAAACGGTTAATGAGCTCCGAAGCACCAGGAGGCTGATTATAACAATAACAACAGTTGATTGGGTAGTTTTCAAGCTTGTAAACTATTTAATAAATGCAACCAAACCCGTCAAAGATTGGGGAAAGATGTTCACGATCGTAAGTGCTTGCGTAACCTGCTTCGTGAATCTGGCCCATCACACCACCACCACGACGTCCAGACCTCTTCAAGATCAGACACGCTAGGAGGTCCATAATAAAAAAAAATCGTCAGCTATGCTAGAAAGCGCTTCTAGGAGGCATTGCTACGAGTCCTTGTAGACCTACGATTACCTGTAGACCTCCTACTACCTGTAGAACTACCTGTAGCCTCTACTGACATAAATATGAATTTAATAAAAGATATCGCCGATATTTTGTCATGAAAAAGAAATTTCGTGTTAATATCTTTGTTAATATGAAGTAACTCTTCAGTCAGTAGACCTTACTGGTTAGTTAACAACTGTTACTAGTTATCTTACTAGTTAAATAGCCATAATAATCTTGTGAGTGATAACATTAAACATGTTAAGATAGAGGTGCTCTATTAGCATGTTAAATTCAGGTTTATCTTAAATTTCCGGTTAGATCTGGGCTGGGTGAAGCAGTCAGCAGCTCTCTGATCCAGTTCACTGGTTCAAGGTCACGCCTTGCAACTGGTGAAGATGCTATCTTATCTTCGCCTCAGATATCGTCAAAATAAAGTGAGATATCTATTGTCAATTGCTATCTTTTAGCGTCTAATTACATCTACCAGATTTTGCAATCTGCTAGATATTATATATATATATATATATATATATATATATATATATATATATATATATATATATATATATATATATATATATATATGAGTGTGTGTGTGAGTGTGTGTGTGTGAGTGTGTGTGTGTGAGTGTGTGTGTGTGAGTGTGTGTGTGTGTGTGTGAGTGTGTGTGTGTGAGTGTGTGTGTGAGTGTGTGTGTGTGAGTGTGTGTGTGTGTGAGTGTGTGTGTGTGTGTGTGTGTGAGTGTGTGTGTGAATGTGTGTGTGTGTGTGCGTGTGTGTGTGTGTGTGTGTGTATCAAACGCACATTTTTCGGAACACATAATATAGTGAACAAATAGGTTCGTGATGTAGGATCGAACCTTCGTCACGGCCCTTGTGGATTTGATGCATCAGCCTATTGTGATTTGTGTGTGGTACATAAACTAGTGTTAGTGCCACCATACCCTTTGTTTACCTGGTTGTAATGCACCACCTGTTTACGTGTCTCGTTATGCAAAAGCAACTTGTTTATATCTTAAAACCTGTTTATCTTTTTTTGTCTCCTCTTGGCACTTAACACTTTTAGTTCTGACGGATTTGTTATCCATTTTTTGTGTTGTTCAATTGTGTTCAAATGAGTATTTTGTGTTTCATTGTACTTTTGTGTAGCACTGTTCAATAGGGGAGTGAATCCTTATGTCACACTGAACATGACGACTCAATACTCTTTAGGTGAAATTTGCCGCTTCTGTTGTGGCTGTGGTGGTCCTGTTGTGGCTTGTGGTGGTCCTGTTGTGGCTTGTGGTGGTTCTGTTGTGGCTTGTGGTGGTCCTGTTGTGGCTTGTGGTGGTTCTGTTGTGGCTTGTGGTGGTCCTGTTGTGGCTTGTGGTGGTCCTGTTGTGGCTTGTGGTGGTTCTGTTGTGGCTTGTGGTGGGTCTGTTGTGGCTTGTGGTGGTCCTGTTGTGGCTTGTGGTGGTTCTGTTGTGGCTTGTGGTGGTCCTGTTGTGGCTTGTGGTGGGTCTGTTGTGGCTTGTGGTGGTCCTGTTGTGGCTTGTGGTGGTTCTGTTGTGGCTTGTGGTGGTTCTGTTGTGGCTTGTGGTGGGTCTGTTGTGGCTTGTGGTGGTTCTGTTGTGGCTTGTGGTGGTCCTGTTGTGGCTTGTGGTGGTTCTGTTGTGGCTTGTGGTGGGTCTGTTGTGGCTTGTGGTGGTCCTGTTGTGGCTTGTGGTGGTTCTGTTGTGGCTTGTGGTGGGTCTGTTGTGGCTTGTGGTGGTCCTGTTGTGGCTTGTGGTGGTTCTGTTGTGGCTTGTGGTGGTCCTGTTGTGGCTTGTGGTGGTCCTGTTGTGGCTTGTGGTGGGTCTGTTGTGGCTTGTGATGCTTCTGTTGGAGAAGTATCAACAACAGGTTTCTGTTGCTACTGTTGGTCTCTCCGACCACCGGTTTATTAGTAGATATACCCAACATAACACCTGGGACTGGTAGATATACCCCAACATAACACCTGGGACTGGTAGATATACCCAACATAACACCTGGGACTGGTAGATATACCCCAACATAACACCTGGGACTGGTAGATATACCCAACATAACACCTGGGGCTGGTAGATATACCCAACATAACACCTGGGACTGGTAGATATACCCAACATAACACCTGGGGCTGGTAGATATACCCAACATAACACCTGGGGCTGGTAGATATACCCAACATAACAACTGGGACTGGTAGGTATACCCAACATAACACCTGGGGCTGGTAGATATACCCCACCATAACACCTGGGGCTGGTAGATATACCCAACATAACAACTGGGACTGGTAGGTATACCCAACATAACACCTGGGGCTGGTAGATATACCCAACATAACACCTGGGGCTGGTAGTAGATAGACCTAGTCTGACGAGCCTCTATATTTCACATATTTCTTAAAAGTCTACTTGTTATCGTAGCTAACATACTATAGTATGTTATATGATATATGTGTCGAATTCGTGGCTATAGTCAATAGTCACTAATTCGTACGTATTTAGCTTTCAGGTAGTAGTATACTGACTAGTAAAGAATTCTTATAAAATAAAGCTAAAATCCAAACTGAAATGTTCCTAGGCCTAGTATAGCACATATATGTACTATATTAGGCCTCATATATCGTGTATTAGGCCTAGGAAGGTTAGGTTAGGTTAGTTTGTCAAAGAAACACAAGTAAAAAATAGCTTTCCGGTTTGTCCAACTTCATAGTTCAGAGTTCTACTTTCTAATTTGGTTGTAAGTCGGTATATGTACTATGGTCGTCATGGTTACTATAAGTACTACCACGACAGGAAGATGGGCTGAAATATAACAACATATTAACATTTTCTGCTGAAATATAACAACATATTAACATTTTCTGCTGAAATATAACAACATATTAACATTTTCTGCTGAAATATAACAACATATTAACATTTTCTGAGTTCGTTATAATACTGCATTACATCCGGTGTTTACTTACACAAAAAACGATGAACTTAACAGCAAGTTCCCATTTTCTGTCATTTCCGGTAGAGGGGAAACTACATGAAACCCAGCGAGGTGAGGAGGCCGGACGCGGCGGGTAATGGCTCAGTTTGCGGGGAAGTGTGGCAGGGGTGAGTGACGCAGCTCCTGGACCCACTCCTCTGTGTGTGTAGTGACCTTCCTCCGCTCTCGCTGGCACCGCAGGCCAGAGTTGTTCTGCGGTGAAGCTGTTTGTTTAACGTGATTAGTGTTTCGGGTCTGAAAATACATAAGGTCTGTGGCAGGGACTCCGTGATGGGTCTCGGACCATGCCGTGTCTGACGTGAGGTGACCCGGTGTACTTGTTGGCGTCTGAAGACATCCAGGTTAGTCGTTAGACACTTATTTATTTATTTATTTATTTATTTATGCATATACAAGAAGGTACATTGGGAATGTGAGGATACATAAAATCGTAATTACAGTCTTGTAAAGCCACTAGTACGCGCAGCGTTTCGGGCAGATTTGTGAGTACATCTGTGTGAGTACATTTGGGTGAGTACACGCAATCAAGCAAATTGGAGACGTTATAAGTCTTAAGGCTCCTAAACTAAGTTAGTAAATTGTGAGAAAAGTTCAAGAAAAGTCAGGATAACACAAGTTGAAGTGGAGATTGACCAGACCACACACTAGAAAGTGAAGGGACGACGAGGTTTCGGTCCGTCCTGGACCATTCTCAAGTCGATTGTGTCTTCCCTTCTTGAAGTGGAGAGCCTGAGGAGACATGATAACAACATACAAGGTTTACGAGACACACGTAAAGTGGACAAAGTTAACGTGTTTATGCCTCGCGTCAACAAGGACCTCGTCCTTCAGTCAGCGACTGGTTGACTGGTTCCCGAAGGAGGTTCCGAGGGTCATTATCTACAGGGCCCGGTCTCTGTTCTCTCAACCAATAGGTCACATTTCTTTACGTTATCATAACCAACGTTACAAATGCAGCGTCTTAAGTAACGACCCGCAAATATTTACGTTTTCTATGTAACGGACTCGATAGGTTAATTGGGTTGTTTGGGTTGGCACGTTCTTGGTTAGGTTAAAAGGTTGGATTTTTGACGGAGTGACAAATCGCGAGAATGAGGTGCTATATGATTATGCCTTCTAGTTGTGGGTCAGGTCAACCAGGCTGTTGCACGCTGCTGCACGCACTCTGACGCGCAATGAAAGAGAAAGTGCTTTAACCAAACTTAATCCACTCTGAAAAGCAAATAATAAAAAGCAATAAGCTGTTGAAACAAATTACTGTCAATTAGAAAGTGGGGTCCAAGAGCTAAAGCAATATGTCCAAGAGCTGGGATATGAGACAGACTAAGAGCTGGGATATGGGACAGACTAAGAGCTGGGATATGAGACAGACTAAGAGCTGGGATATGAGACAGACTAAGAGCTGGGATATGAGACAGACTAAGAGCTGGGATATGAGACAGACTAAGAGCTGGGATATGAGACAGACTAAGAGCTGGGATATGAGACAGACTAAGAGCTGGGATATGGGACAGACTAAGAGCTGGGATATGAGACAGACTAAGAGCTGGGATATGAGACAGACTAAGAGCTGGGATATGAGACAGACTAAGAGCTGGGATATGAGACAGACTAAGAGCTGGGATATGAGACAGACTAAGAGCTGTGATATGAGACAGACTAAGAGCTGGGATATGAGACAGACTAAGAGCTGGGATATGAGACAGACTAAGAGCTGGGATATGGGACAGACTAAGAGCTGGGATATGGGATAGACTAAGAGCTGGGATATGAAGATTGACAATGAACTGAGACGTGAAAATAACGTAAACAAATTGTTGTTTAACCTATAGGATGCTTCTTGAACTCCGTACACATATCCCAGCTCTTAGTCTGTCTCATATCCCAGCTCTTAGTCTGTCTCATATCCCAGCTCTTAGTCTGTCTCATATTCCAGCTCTTAGTCTGTCTCATATCCCAGCTCTTAGTCTGTCTCATATCCCTTCTAGGGTTTATAATTAGCACAATGGCTTGACATTTTACCGTAGTTTCCCCTTCTTATTCCCATAATGAAGAAGTGATACCTTGGTGAACAAGAAAATGGGTTGAATCTTGACCTATGCAAAAACTCTCCAATGTATTAGGTAGATTAGTACACATACATATATACAATAATTCCATATGTATGCAATTACATATATGTGGTTATATTGTGCACAATAAAATCCCAATAGTTTGATATATCTATAAGATAATCTTTCGGAGCAATGCGATAGATCTGTTCTTGAGGTCATCGTGGTCTAGTGGGTAATGCTTCTGGGCGACCCCTCACAGTGTTCAAGAGAGAACTGGATAAACACCTCCAAAGGATACCTGATCAACCAGGCTGTGACTCGTACGTCAGGCTGCGAGCAGCCGCGTCCAACAGCCTGGTTGATCAGTCCGGCAACCAGGAGGCCTGGTCGACGACCGGGCCGCGGAGACGCTAAGCCCCGGAAGCACCTCAAGGTAACCTCAAGGTAAGGACCTGAGACGCGAGTTCGATACCACAGCATTGCTCCTGAAGACTGCCCCGTGCCTGTATCATTCCCTGGAATCACCTCAACGTCCAAGTTGCAGCCCCGCGCCTGTGCTGGGTAAGTCCATTACGGGCTCACCATAGCCCGTGCTACTTGCCCCGCTCCTGTGCCGGGTAAGTCCACTACGGGATCACCATATCCCGTGCTACTTGCCCCGCTCCTGTGCCGGGTAAGTCCACTACGGGCTCGCCATAGCCCGTGCTACTTGGAACTTTTGTTCTGAGTAACTGAATCTAAAACAACAACAACTCAACGTCTGTTTCACAACTCTTCTACAGGAAGTGAAGATCCAGCTGAGACAGCTGGTCCAGGGCCGAGTGTTCCAGCTGGGAGTGTCGACGCAGCCGTCAATCACTAATTACCAACCTCAACAGCCTCGTTAACCGCTTCCTCAGGACAAGGAACTCCTGCTACACTCTCAGGGTAGCCAGGATGACCTCAGGAGCCAGCAGGGAGCTGAGAGTGGTCCTCCCAGCCTTCCTAGTGCTGGGTTTCTCAGCGGCTATAGCCCAGGCACTAGGGAAAAGTGGCACTGTACCCAGTGCCAGTGTCTTAGCTGGCACTGGGGTTAATACCGGCATGCCAGGTGGCACTGGCAGTAATACCGGCGTGCCAGGTGGCACTGGCAGTAATACCGGCGTGCCAGGTGGCACTGGCAGTAATACCGGCATGCCAGGTGGCACTGGCAGTAATACCGGCGTGCCAGGTGGCACTGGCAGTAATGCCAGAGTCCCAGGTGATGCTGAACATGTTCAGGGTGATGGTGACAAGCGAAGCAGGCAGCTTCTGAACATGGCACTTCAAGGCACTGAACGAGGCGGTTGGAGTGCCAGGAATGCCAGTAACTCGTTCCCTGATCATCACCATCCTTCTCTCCTCAACACCAGGTCGTAAGTATTCTCTTCTCCATGTCTTACGTCATATTCACTACCGTAAACATATCCGTTTTCAAACATCCAGAACATACATCATCTGTCATATTTTTAGCCATGGTTACCTAATTATTATTGGGCACAGTGACGGCTTCGCTTCTTGTTGGGTTGACGTTCGAGCACTGATATTCCAAGAGCCTGACGACCGTTCCTTTTCTCCGTCCTTAGATCCTAGTTTTTTTTTTTTTTTTTTTTTTTTTTTGAGATATATACAAGAGTTGTTACATTCTTGTACAGCCACTAGTACGCGTAGCGTTTCGGGCAGGTCCCTGGAATACGATCCCCTGCCGCGAAGAATCGTTTTTTCATCCAAGTACACATTTTACTGTTGCGTTAAACAGAGGCTACAGTTAAGGAATTGCGCCCAGTAAATCCTCCCCGGCCAGGATACGAACCCATGACATAGCGCTCGCGGAACGCCAGGCGAGTGTCTTACCACTACACCACGGAGACTGCTAAGTTCTTTATCTGTCCTTAGCTCTTAGTCTATCTTATATCCCAGCTCTTAGTCTGTCTTATATCCCAGCTCTTAGTCTATCCTATATCCCAGCTCTTAGTCTGTCTTATATCCCAGCTCTTAGTCTATCTTATATCCCAGCTTTTAGTCTATCTTATATCCCAGCTCTTAATCTATCTTATATCCCAGCTCTTAGTCTGTCTTATATCCCAGCTCTTAGTCTATCCTATATCCCAGCTCTTAGTCTGTCTTATATCCCAGCTCTTAGTCTATCTTATATCCCAGCTTTTAATCTATCTTATATCCCAGCTCTTAGTCTAACCTCCACGACTGACCAACCTCCGGAAACACTCGGGGTTCAATTTTTCATCAAATTCTGTATTCATCAAATATGTATATATATATATATTCATGTGTATATATGTATATGTGTGTGTTGAACACCTGTATCCTCATCATTCTAGTTATGCTCACCTGTAGAGGCTGTTGGGGACCATGAAATCATCGCTACATCCCGCGGATCTGTGCTTCGCTGGGTGTGTTCACTGACTTCTTTATATGGGGGTTGAGGGTGGCAATAGAGATGGGGATTGATGGGGGGGAAAGGGGAGGGTGATGGGGGCAAGGGGGGTGTATGGGGGGAATAGGTTGGTCACTTATCTTTGTCATATGTAGTGTTGTTATGTGTAGTTTAAGTATATATATTAATACACCGTCATTGGAATTGTAATCTGCTACAAATAATATTAATTTTGTCAGGTAATTTATGGTGTATAACCTGGGTTATGGTGGTCCAAGTGAAGTAGTTAGACAACTCGTTAACTCGGTGTAGGCTAGTAACCCAGAGCTCAGGAATGGGGTTGAGTCGGTCAAGGATACTGATACTGTACTCAGCTAGTTGTGCTTGTGGGGGGTTGAGCTCTGGTTCTTTGGTCCCGCCTCTCAACTGTTACTGTGTAGTGACATCTGTGACTCTCCCAGCAGCTCACCTGGGTCGGGTTCCATATGTGTTCCATCTTGGTGTGAGTCGTTCTGCGCTAAATGGCCTCTCTGTCTCTCTCTCTCTCTCTCTCTCTCTCTCTCTCTCTCTCTCTCTCTCTCTCTCTCTCTCTCTCTCTCTCTCTCTCTCTCTCTCTCTCTCTCTCTCTCCTTTCGCCATCTGTTTCCTACCAGAGAGGTACTCTCAAATCCTATTAGCTTCCTACAAGTCTAGTATCCTACAACTCTCTTGTTTGGAACTGTATCAACTACCTTCTTACAGTCAAGGAATTCACAATGTGCTCATCCATCCATTTCCTGCTTTACCTTAGTTTACCTGAGTGCCACGAGCACTAGTGTCCTAGAGTGGGACAGAAGCCGGCGGCTTGTTGCCTTGTTATGAACACCAGTAGGTTGGTCACGGTGTTTCTGTGTCTGTGTGTGTGTGTGTGTGTGTGTGTGTGTGTGTGTGTGTGTGTGTGTGTGTCTGTGTGTGTGTGTGTGTGTGTGTGTGTGTGTGTGTGTGTGTGTGTGTGTGTGTGTGTGTGTGTGTGTGTCCGGAGACAATAAGAAACTGCTACTAAGTATTCGATGTGTACTTTCGTAAGGTCACCGCTACGCGGACTGGCATAAGTCGAGGACATTGATTCTCTGACTCCTGTGATATGTCAGCCTCTGATGGGTGGACTCGTGCATCCTCACCTCGCTTTGAAAAATATATTTCACAAGCGTGTTATGAAACTCATTTGTAATGGTAAATTATGTGAATATATTCTGTCAGTTTAATATCCGGATGTATTTGTCAGTTGTATTTCTGCATTGTATATATATTAGTTATATTTCTGTATTGTATATGTCTGTTGTATTTTGTTTATGTCAACCATATTTCTCCAGAAGAGTAGAGGGTTATACCTGCAAACAAATATATCTATATAAATATAAATGTATATGTTCTTTTGTTCAAAATCGCTAATCTCCGAAAGTTCTTCACCGATTCCTTTGGAATTTTCACACAACGCATCGGAGAGGGTTTTTATATACTTACTATATAGATGCCACATCTGTGACGGGGAAAAACATGTTTTATCGAAAAGCTGTATTTTTCATGTGAGGTAAATCTTCGAAACCTCTTTACCGATTGCTTTGAAATTTTAACACAACGTTGTATTTGAATAGGCGCGTGTTTTTATATACCTACAATATACATGCCTCACCTGAGACAGGAAAAAACATTTTTTTTTTTTAAACAGCGCCATCTGCTGAACATAATACATTGTGAGTGCGTACTTTGTACCCAAGATGTGTGCGTGCGTATACGCGCTCATCAGGTTATGCGCCACGTGGGAAAACCGGTTCCCAAGACTCTTTGTCACATCTAATCAAGTCTTAAGCGTCACAAAAATTCGGCAGTATTGCTGTATTTCAATAATTTAATAAAGTGCGTAAACCCCTTTGCTTGAGACGCTCCCGTTGTGGAATAAGTTGTTGTAGATTTAGAAGCGACGAAGATCTTGTGATTGGATGCTCCCCGACGTACCAGTGAAGGATTAATCGCGAAGCCCGGATAAGGTGAATCACCAAGCCTAATCGCGAAACGAGTGACGCCAATCACTGGAAACTAATATGCCTCTCGGCCATATAAACGCACAGACAGGCAGATAATTGGCGACCCCCAGGAGTCCCTCAGGGTGACAAGCAGGAGCCAGAAGACGGCTGAAGAAGAACGGCTGGCCAGCCGCCCAGCACAGCCGAGGGCCCACCAGGAGCCCGCCAAGACCCACCAACGCCCAACACCTCTCGGCCAAGCCGGCTCCGGTTCTCACCCCGCCAGGAGAACCAGCTAGAACACGTGAAAAACTATATCAACAATCCCGTGACCCAAAGGCAATATGTGCGCCAGGCGTCATATAAACTGGACCGTTGAAGACAGGCGCCAAACTTCAGTATCAAATCCAAAATCGCAAAATCAAACGTGAACCGGTGGCTGCCAAGGAGGAGGAGGAGGCGTCCAGCCGTCCGCTCGGCGTCAAGGTTGAACCAGGAGTCCGTTGTGGATTAAGTCAGCGGCATTACTGTTGACAGCCGTTAAGTCCTTTGTTTACGTTCTTGTAGATCCGGATTCGTGAAGACGCACAAATCCGTTGTGGCCGATTGAATTACCGGATTAATTAAGGTAGACTATTTATTCCATCTTAACCGGTCAGATATCCATGGGTTTACTGCTATCGTAACCGGTCTATAGCATGGGTTTACTTATATCTTAACCGGTCAGATGTTCAAGACATGAGTTTACTTCTGTCTTAAGCCCGAAACGCTATGCATGTTGAGGCTTTACAAGAATGTAAAAACATCAATGCTATATACTATAAACCCAATGTACCTTCTTGTATATATATATAAATAAATAAATAAATAAATTAAGCGTTGAGATGTCCATGGGATGGTGTAACTTCCTGAGCTTCCACCAGGTGGCAGTATAAGCAAGGGGGCGTGGCCAAGGGCGGTGAGTCGCCATCTTTGATTTCGTCTCCTCTATTCAGACAGAAGTTAATATAGATAACTTAGGGAATGCTGATAGCTGAACTTAGGGTATATATCAACCCATCCTCTTGTTTAGATAGCATCTATTGTGTCGGTCGTCAATAGTTACGATTCGTACGTACTTAGCTCTTAGTAGTATATTGACTAGTAAGGAATTCTTATCAAACATATGAAGCTAAAAGCAAATTTAAATATTCTTAGGCCTAGTATAGCACACATATATGTACTATATTAGGCCTCAGATATCGTGTATTAGGCCTAGAAAGATTAGGTTACTTTAGTTTGTCAAAGCAACACAAGTAAAAAATTGTATTCCATTTTGTCCAACTCAATAGTAAGATTTCTACTTTCTAATTTGGTTGTAGGTGGATATATATACTATAGTCCTCATGGGTACTATAAGTACTGCCACAACACGAGGAGGGGCTGTATATAGCCTGTTCTTTCCTGTAGATAGCACAGTCGTAATCTGGAGGCGCATGAGGTACTCCTGAGGTACTCCTGAAGTACTCCTGAGGTACTCTTGAGGTACTCCTGAGGTACTCCTGAGGTACTCCTGAGGTACTCCTGAGGTACTCCTGAGGTACTCTTGAGGTACTGCTGACTCTTAAAACCTGAGGTAGTTATAAGGTACTGCTGAGGTACTCCCCAAACCTGTTCTACTACCTCGGCTCTTCCACCAGTTCGATCTCCTTTGACCAGACTGCAGCAGCTGACCGGTTCACACACACCGGTTTTGGGGTTCCCGCCTTCTCCTCCTCCTCCTCCTCCTCCTCTTCCCCCTCCTCCTCCTCCGTCCCGGAGCTCCTTCGGAAAAGACAAGTCAGTCTGAGGTTGGTCATCTGGGGCCAGATTCACGAAGCAGTTACGCAAGCACTTACGAACCTGTATATCTTTTCTCAATCTTTGGCAGTTTTGTTTACAATTACTAAACGGTTAATGAGCTCCGAAGCACCAGGAGACTGTTTATAACAATAACAACAGCTAATTTTGATGTTTTCATGCTTGTAAACTGTTTAATAAATGTAACCGAAGCCGTCAAAGATTGAGGAAAGATGTACACGTTCGTAAGTACTTGCGTAACTGCTTCGTGAATCTGGCCCCTGATCCTTCGTGTAATGCTTTAGTCTCTCCTTCAGACACCGCGGGTCCAGAAGCTTTTGAGAATCAGATCTTTTAAGTAGCACGAGTTAGGATGCTGCTGGACACCAGATCCTTCAAGTAATACAAGCTAGAGGTCTGTCTGTGTCCCTGCTCGTGTTCTTACTTTCACAACGAGAATGGTAAGCAAAACAAATCTCCTGAAGCCCACATCAAACTAATAACATCGGCGGCATATGCGAGGCTGGCTATCATCAGAACTGCCTTCAGGAACCTGTGTAAGGAATCATTCAGAGCCTTGTATACCACATATGTAAGACCAATCCTGGAGTATGCGGCCCCAGCATGGAGCCCGTACCTTGTCAAGCACAAGACGAAGTTGGAAAAAGTTCAGAGGTATGCCACTATGCTAGTCCCAGAACTAAGAAGCATGAGTTACGAGGAAAGGCTGCGGGAAATGCACCTCACGACACTGGAAGACAGAAGAGTAAGAGGAGATATGATCATTACCTACAAAATTCTCAGAGGAATTGAGAGGGTAAACAAAGATAAACTGTTTAACACGGGTGATACGCGAACAAGGGGACACAGGTGGAGACTGAGTACCCACATGAGCCACAGGGACGTTAGAAAGAACTTTTTCAGTGTCAGAGTAGTTAACAGGTGGAATGCATTAGGCAGTGATGTGGTGGAGGCTGACTCCATACACAGTTTCAAATGTAGATATGATAGAGCCCAGTAGGCTCAGGAACCTGTACACCAGTTGATTGACGGTTGAGAGGCGGGACCAAAGAGCCAGAGCTCAACACTTAAAAAAAGTGAAAACAGGTGCACGTGCCTTAGTGCGCGTCCAGAGGGAACGCGGAGTGCCATCTCCATAAATCCTGTTTGTTCAACACAACTTTTGGGCCGATGGTTCAGTAGTTACGGCAGGTTTTTTGGCCCAAGTGTTTCTAAAGAGTTTGTGGTGGCGCCCGTTTTTTGTTGAGATCAAGCGGCGCCTAGGGATAACTGCGGCGTTTAAGGGGTCACTTTTTGTTGCGCTGAGGCCGGGTGGAGGTGTGTCGGGGCGCCGCGTTCAGTTTCCGCGCTTTTTAGAGTTGTGACGGGACGAGTCACAGCTTATGGTGTAGTGAGTGTTGATGACTAGTGACTGGCGGGGAGGGAAGGTATCGTTATGGGGGGAGTATTATGTTATCTGTCCCCCATATCTCTCACACACACAGTCGTAACCCAGCACGGTCATTAGAGCACCAAGGTTACCAGGGCTCTGGAGTACTTCATGCTCCAGATACAAAACTCAAGTCCACCTTGACCTCTGCAAATGACCCATATATTAACCACCACTTGCCCCCCCCCCCTCCCCTCATTGTCCCCCACTCCTCCTCCCCCATTGTTCCCCCCACTCCCCCCCCCATGGTAACCTACTCCCCCTCCCATGGTAACTTTACTCACACTACGCATCGCTATTTTTCTCACCCCTAGTGTTTAATTTCCTCTATTTTATATCATTCTTGTGGTTTGCAAGAATTAGGCTCATGAGAAAACCTCATCAAATCTATCCATTTCTTGTATATATCAATATGTATTTCTTGTATATATCAATATGTATTTGTTATATATATCAATATGTATTTGTTGCTCGTATCAGTATGCATTTCTTGCCATGTTAATACGCAATTATTTCATGTTAATGTGTATTTGTGCTTATATGAATATGCATCCTTAGCCCATTCCAGTACCTGTGTCAACACGTGTCTGACACATGTGTCAACATATGTCTGACACATGTGTCAACATGTGTCTAACCCATGTCAACACGTGTCTGACACATGTCAACACGTATCTGACCCATGTGTCAACATGTGTCTAACCCATGTCAACACGTGTCTGACACATGTCAACACGTATCTGACCCATGTGTCAACATGTGTCTAACCCATGTCAACACGTGTCTGACACATGTGTCAACATATGTCTGACACATGTGTCAACATATGTCTGACACATGTGTCAACACGTGTCTGTCACATGTCAACACGTGTCTGACACATGTCAACACGTGTCTGACACATGTCAACACGTGTCTGACACATGTCATCTACAGGAGCTACATCATCTCGGCCCCTCGGCTGGCTCGGCCGGCGACCGTGTACCGCCTGGTGGTTGGGATCCTCTCGGGTTCGAGCCCCGTCCAGGTCACCGCGCACTTGACCTCCCCCGAGGTCAACCTTGACCCCGCCCACGCCCTCATTGCCCCGGGGGAGTCCCAGGACCTTCTTATCCAGGTGGGTGAGTGGTGGATATCAGGAGGGGGGGGGGGCATCCAGGTGGATAAGGATGGATGGTGGATAAGGTGGATAATCTTCAGGGTGGATGAAGGGTGACTCATCCAGGTGGATGAAGGGTGACTCATCCAGGTGGATGAAGGGTGACTCATCCAGCCGGATAAAGGGTGACTCATCCAGCCGGATGAAGGGTGACTCATCCAGGTGGATGAAGGGTGACTCATCCAGGTGGATGAAGGGTGACTCATCTAAATGTGAGTCGACGGCTTGTCTAAAATTCCTCAAAAATCGAACCAATACTTTTTTGTGTTATTGTTTATCATTGGCCGAAAATAACATCGTCTTGTAGAACCCTTGATGCTATTGGTCCCTGCGGCCCAACGTGTTCTGCTACGCTATTGGTGGAAGATTACCAGGTGTTATGCCATTGGACCTTTGTGGACGAATCACCGTAGCAGGATGGTAACCTGCTGGCTATTGGTCTGAAAGTGTTATCTGTCATGCCATTGGTCCCTCGAAGTTTGTTCATTGTAGGAAGTTGAAAGCCTAGCTATTGGCTGCTTGTACCTGCAGCCAACTCTGACCTTATTGGCTTTTTGCAGGTGCCATACTCCAGTGGTGTGCGTTCCTACACGCTATTGGTGGAGGGATACAGAGGCCACGCCCTCGTCTTCCGTAACTCCACCCACGTGACGGCCACGCCCACCTTCCTAACTATCATCATGCATCTTTCAAGACCTTGCTTCACCGGCAGCCAGGAGGGTAGGTGCACGGCACACTCAAGGAGCCCAAGAGCTAGAACCTCACCTCAGTAGCCACAGCTAGATAAACAACACACACCCCGGGTACGGAGGCTACGAGGCAGGGCTTATGAGCTAGATCTCAATCTCCACAGACACAACTAAAACAACACACGATTGATTGTTGAGAGGCGGGACCAAAGAGCCAAAGCTCAACCCCCGCAAGCACAATTAGGTAAGTACACGGTAGCTAGAAAAGTGGGGCCCAAGAGCTAGATCTAGTTGTACTAGTGGCTTTAGGTATGTACTATCTCTATCTTTAAATCTAATATTATGTAACTCAATGTATATCTAAGTCTAAATCTAAATCTAAATCAACAGTCGGAGTCCGGATGATTCTACTGACAACGGATCTCAAGCCCTATGACGACCCTGTCGACGTCTCCATACTGGTAAGTAAGACAACCTCCCACCCTTGTGTCGGTGGCGTCAGGTGTGCCTCCCGGTCTTCCTCTCTCACACCTGAGTACACCTGACACCCACCACACACACACCTGAGTACACCAGACAGCCACCACACACACCTGAGTACACCTGACACCCACCACACACACCTGAGTACACCTGGCAGCCACCACACACGCCTGAGTACACCTGACACCCACCACACACACACCTGAGTACACCTGATAGCCACCCCCACACACACCTGAGAACACCTGACAACCATCCCACACACACCTGAGTACACCTGACAGCCACCCCCCACACACACCTGAGAACACCTGACAACCATCCCACACACCTGAGTACACCTGATAGCCACCACACACACCTGAGAAACAAGGAAGTAACGAGAGATGGTCCGCCCTGAACCATTATCATGTCATGTAAAGAGTAGCAGAGAAAGTATCAAGTAGCAGAGAAAGTAGCAGAAAAAGTAACAAACTTTCCAATAAAAGTGTCTTAACGCTAGAACTCCTTTGACTGTGAAGTAGAAGGGTACAAAACAGGTACTAAACAAGACCCATTGTTCGTCACAGAGTTGTTATTGATATAAAAAAACAAAAGAAAAACAGTACTCGGTCTCGCGCTCGTTCAGTTCCTTAATTACAACCTGACGTAAAGGTAATTATACGCGCGGTTGTTGTCGTAACACTTTCTCGACATTTGGGCAATTCATCATTGCGTTCAACTCGAGCAAAAACTCGAGGAATTTGCAAAATATCTTTTAAGGAAAGATCTTCAACCGTTTGTTTTTTATTTCTGGCTGTTCATTGGACCATTAACAGGGACGGACCATTAATTAGACCATTAACACCGGTGGTTGGAGACGTTAATGCGTCCCTGAGGGCCACCCTGGGGGCGTTGCTGGGGCCCTGGATATGTGTCTTGTGGGTTGGCTGCCGCTTTATCAAGCCTAGTCTCTTGTCATGTTGCAATGCAAATAATTGTATCCAGAATCTAAACTCTTAACCTATCCTAATGCAGGCCTAAATATATAATAAATTCTAATATATAATATTCACAAATATCTGCGAAAATATCGAGTTTTATTACACAGAACGTTGAAATTTATAAATACGTTTTGGCCGCCGCTTGAACGAGCCTAGCCTAAGGACGGCTGGTGGGGGTACTATTAGGTACTTTTCTCCAGCGGAAAATGAATATATCTCCCGAGGCAGAGATGATGGGATTGCGGTTTCTACCTAAGCCAAACCTATTCTGTGGTTTCCTTCACGAATAAAGAAAGCGTGAATATTGTTATTTCTTTCATTGATAGAAATGAAAACTTGAATTGACTGACGGGACCTTCAGTCTGGGATTGTGAACTTATTTGTCTCCAGTATTATAAGATGCAATTTGTTGCAATAGATTGCGAGGAACTAGTGTGTGTGTGTGTGTGTGTGTGTGTGTGTGTGTGTGTGTGTGTGTGTGTGTGCGTGTGTGTGTGTGTGTGTGTGTGTGTGTGTGTGTGTGTGTGTGTGTGTGTGTGTGTGTGTGCGTGTGTGTGTGTGTGTGTGTGTGTGTGTGTGTGTGTGTGTGTGTGTGTGCGTGTGTGTGTGTGTGTGTGTGTGTGTGTGTGTGTGTGTGTGTGTGTGTGTGTGTGTGTGTGCGTGCGTGTGTGTGTGTGGAGGCATATATCAGGTCATCTCTAGGTGACCTCAGGCTTGAAGGAGTTGATGCACTTTATCAGAGTCCACAACTACTGAGGTCCTGGTTCACGCCCTTCAGGGGACACTGAACTACCTTGTTCGCTCTTCTTGGCTCTAATTGTTGTTTGTGACTTAGGGAGTGTTGTTTGTGACTTAGGGAGTGTTGTTTGTGACTTAGGGAGTGTTGTTTGTGACTTAGGGAGAGTTGTTTGTGACTTAGGGAGAGTTGTTTGTGACTTAGGGAGTGTTGTTTGTGACTTAGGGAGTGTTGTTTGTGACTTAGGGAGAGTTGTTTGTGACTTAGGGAGAGTTGTTTGTGACTTAGGGAGTGTTGTTTGTGACTTAGGGAGTGTTGTTTGTGACTTAGGGAGTGTTGTTTGTGACTTAGGGAGTGTTGTTTGTGACTTAGGGAGTGTTGTTTGTGACTTAGGGAGTGTTGTTTGTGACTTAGGGAGTGTTGTTTGTGACTTAGGGAGTGTTGTTTGTGACTTAGGGAGTGTTGTTTGTGACTTAAAAGGGTAGGATGTCAAATAAATTTGTTTTTAATGAGGCAAAAATTATCAATTATCATCAGGGAACTAAAAAATGTTGATTTAAAAAGAGTAATTGTGGGTGTATATAGATAATTGGTTAGGTCTTACACTTGCTGTTTTGGTCCCTATGGATTTGCTAATGATGAGAAATAGGATTTGTACGTGGGAAATAGGCATGCTGGATTATTATTTGTCTCTCTCTCTCTCTCTCTCTCTCTCTCTCTCTCTCTCTCTCTCTCTCTCTCTCTCTCTCTCTCTCTCTCTCTCTCTCTCTCTCTCTCTCTCTCTCTCTCTCCATAATATTCTCTCCCTATTCCCAGGACCCGGAAGAAAATATCGTCAAGCGATGGGTGTCACGCTCTCCTCACATAGGTAAGTTCTCTACCTATTTTTGTGTTGGTGTGGGTTACCTCTCTTATCCCCTGGTGTGGGTACCTCCCTTACCCCCTGGTGTGGGGTACCCTCCTTACCCCTGGTGTGTGGGTACCTCCCTTACCTCTAGTGAATTCCCTTAGTCTCTCTTCAAACCCCAGCTGTTAGTCTATCTCATATCTTTTCCAGATGCTATGTAATCATATGGCATAGGGATGTCCTCATACCTTCACTCACAGGGGTCCTCATACACGAGTTGAGTGTTGGTGGTTAACTCGGTGCTAACTTCTCCAGAGGTCAGATTCACGAAAGCACTTACGAACCTGTACATCTTTTCTCAATCTTTGGCGGCTTTGTTTACAATTATTAAACAGTTAATGAGCTCCGAAGCACCAGGAGGCTGTTTATAACAATAACAACAGTTGATTGGCAAGTTTTCATGCTTGTAAACTGTTTAATAAACGTAACCAAAGCCGTCAAAGATTGAGGAGAGATGTACACGTTCGTAAGTGCTTTCGTGAATCTGGCCCCAGGTCATTAACCTCCTGACGAAGCGCCGCTGGAAGGCAAGATTGATTATACATGATCTTGCAATTGTGCTTTTTGTCCGCTTG
>NC_091180.1:17981980-18064480 GCF_040958095.1 Procambarus clarkii | reverse complement strand
CAGAGACAGAGAGAGAGAGACAGAGACAGAAAGAGAGAGAGAGAGAGAGAGAGAGAGAGAGAGAGAGAGAGAGAGAGAGAGAGAGAGAGACAGAGACAGAGACAGAGAGAGAGAGAGAGAGAGAGAGAGAGAGAGAGAGAGAGAGAGAGAGAGAGAGAGAGAGAGAGAGAGAGAGAGAGACTAGGTGCCCAAGTACCTCATACTCAGGTGACACTTAGCCTCCGCCAACCGGCAGGTATTCGTGGAGATGCCGTTCTACAAGACGTCAGACGAGGAGGCGATCACTGGGACGCTAACTGGCAGTTACATAACAGACAAGCCAGTGTACGGCAACGCCTCCCTCAGCCTGTACGTGAAGCAGCCCTGGACTCTCCCCGACTCTCACTTCAAGCTCGTCTCCTCACTCTACTACCACTACGTCAGTCACAACGCCAATATGGACTTGAAATATGTGCTAGTTATATTTATTAACATTAATATATATTTTTTTAAATATTAGAGAGTAAGGCTTAACTCTTTGTTGTTACTTACAAGACTAGTGAATCTGATCACATAAGTGGATCACTTTCCATGCCAGAAACGTTACTTTCCATGCCAGAGACGTCACTTTCCATGCCAGAAACGTTACTTTTCATGCCAAAAACGTTACTTTCCATGCCAGAAACGTTACTTTTCATGCCAGAAACGTTTCTTTCCATGCCAGAAACGTTACTTTCCATGCCAGAAACGTTACTTTCCATGCCAGAAACGTTACTTTCAATGCCAGAAACGTTACTTTCTATACCACACTCTCCATTTGTATCTCTTCCCCAGGTAGACGTAGCAGTGGACTTCTCCTTCCCGATGGAGTCATTACTGGATCATGTGAAGGAACTGGAAGGAGCAGAAGTGAAGGTGGAGTGCGTGTTCCATGATGTCTTCACCTGGATCAAGGCGGAGGGACACTCGAGGTGAGTCCTGGACTCGTATGTCTATTACAGAGGAATCCAGACTCCACCTGAACTTTGTGGGTGGTTCTACATCATCATAGCTTTCCAGTGCTGGAGTCATTAGTCCTGGAATGGTATGATCTCCATTTCGATGAGTCTGGAAACCATCTGGACTCTTTGAATGGGCCTGGAAAATAGTGGCTTTCAAGAGACATGCTGGAATCATATATTGTTTACCAGTCTCCGTGGTGTAGTGGTAAGACACTCCCCTGGCGCTCCGCGAGCGCTTTGTCATGGGTTCGTATCCTGGCCGGGGAGGATTTACTGGGCGCAAATCCTTAACTGTAGCCTCTGTTTAACTCAACAGTAAAATGTGTACTTGGTTGTAACAACGATTCTTCGCGGCGGGGGATCGTATTCCAGGGACCTGCCCGAAACGCTACGCGTACTAGTGGCTCTACAACCATGTAACAACTCTTGTATATATATCTCAAAAAAAAATTGTTCCACTGTGACCAAGAAACATTTGCGACTTTCCAGAGAGATCTCTGAACTTCAAGTTCCAAAAGGAGTTTTAAACTTTTATAGGATCCAAGAACATTGTGCACTTTTACTAGGCACCAGAAATATTTTAAACTTACAGATATCCACGTGACATTGTGGTCTTGCAGATATCATTCTTGCAGTTTTGAAGTAGAACTCTGAAATGTTGTTGCCTTCTAGATAATTCCAGGAATCTTGTGGTCTTCCAAAAGATTTGGGGAATCTTGTTTCGTTCGTTAGGATTCCAGTAATCTTGTTGCCTGGCAGACAATCCCAAAAATGTCTTGTTCTTCCAGAGATCCCTGGAAACCTTTGTTCACCCAGAGGGACCAGGAAATTTGTGTTCTTCTTTCGTTGTGTTCTTTGTATGTTATGCATCTCAGAACAACTAAAAATCGTTCTAGGAAATGCAAATTTATTGTGACTTTTAAGTTGATGTTACTAATACTGGACAGCTTTACTGTTAATGTGATTAACATTATTTATTTATATATACAACAGTTCTTACACTCGTACATTGAATTTTGAACTTGAATTTTGAATTTGAATTTGAATTTGAATTCTTGTTCAGCCACCAGCACGCGTAGCGTTCCGGGCAGGTCCTTAATCCTAATTTTCCCCGGAATACGACCCGCCAAATCGTTTAACAACCAGGTACCCATTCACTGCTGGATGAGCAGAGGCTACAGTTAAGGATTGGTATCCAGTCAATCCTTCCCGGCCAGGGATACGAACCCAGGCCAGAGCGCTCGCGAAGTGCTGAACGAGTGTTTTACCACTGCACAACGGACTCTCCAAGGGGATTAGGGTTAATCCTAATTAAATTTGTAATCCTTTTTAAAGTTCTTGATCAACGGTAGCGATATTTTCAACGATCGTAGATTCTAGAAACTAAACTCACTGACCACTCCGAGGTTTCGTACACCTTGCTGTGAGTCTTTGACAAATATTATTTCTCTTATAATTTTTTAGGCATATAGATTTTTTCTTGAAGAATTTTAAATCTGAATCAAAATCTCAGGATACTGCACATCAGATAAACACAAATGGACGTCTTAGTCTTGATGAAATGTCTGTGTAAGCTGTTGAGATCTTCAGTGGACGTTCCAATATTCTTGCCACGATTTTTAGAGGAAAAATTGCTACTTATAAAATTTCTTCAGATCTCTGTGGAGATAAATGGATCTCTGTGGAGATAAATGGATCTCTGTGGAGATTAGTGGATATTGGATGATTCAGCACATTTGAATTTTGTAACAATATCCAGTAAGGTTAAATAAGTCCAGAAGAAATTCCCTTCGCACTTTCTAAGTCCCCCCCAAAAAACTAATTTATATTGTAACTTTTCCTGTTGTACATTTATTATTTTCTGGTTTATAAGAACTCATAACAATTTGTATATTAAATTGATTTAATTTATTTGTTATTTATTCTACATAATTATTTGCATTTAAATAGTAAGTTATGGAAATATTTGAAAATTTGAATTTTTGAATTTTTAATTTTTTTAATTTAAAAAATTTGAATTTGGAATTATTTCTGTTCCACAGGACGAGGATTCTGAGTGGTCGTATTGAGGTTGGGGTTGTTGGTACTCCTCCCTTTGTGTTCCGGCCCGGGATGACCTTTAATGGCGCGGTAGGTGACCTCTCTCTGACTGGAGGGTGACACGTGGTGACCTCCACCAGGCAGCTAGCCTCATGTAAACACACAACCCTTAGTGTACGGGGCTCACCATAGCCCGTGCTTCTTGCCCCGCTCCTGTGCCAGGTAAGTTACGGGCTCACCATAGCCCGTGCTACTTGGAACTTGTTCAGAGTAGCTGAATCTATAACAAGAACAACAACAACCTTAGTTTAACCTGAGGTAAACCCAGGTACCACTGGAGTGGACCTCGATATAAGCCTAATATAAATATATATATATGCATGCTGCCTGTCCCCCAAGAAAATTAGGAAATTAATTTTCATATAAACTTGTTTTTGCTCTTTTGTTATTAGGTTAGATTGCATTAAGGGGGCATATCGAAATAAATCGTTATAAATTAAAATTGTTCAATTTGCTTATAAATTTTTTTATGAAATGGTTATAGAAAGGGCTGCAACTGGTCCAAGTTTCACCATCACACCCTAAACAGAAAAGGAGAAAAAAAATACACAACGTATTATGCAACGAATGTTCAACATTCTCAAATAATCTCAGGGAACACATGTGTCAACTAAAATGTCTACTATGTGCTGTAGAAGCACAAACTCTTGTAATAATTGTAATATGTATGTTCAATATATTTATATTTAAAATTTTTTATTTTTTTTATTTTTGTTTTTATTTATTTTTTTTTTTGCCAATTTTTTTTTCTCGTTTGTTATCAAGGGATTTGCATGAAACTTGCACACCTTGCTCAATGGATGCCTATCTGCAAGGGTGCCAATTATGAACGAAATCTGTCGAAGTCAAGCTCAGCTACAGGTGGCCGAACTTGGATCTTTATTTTACTCTGGAAAGTAATTTACACCTTCAAATTACTTCAAAGCTTTCATTTATTAATCAATTTACATGCAAATTACACCTTATATGTAGCGTTTGTGCTTCTACAGACTCTAGTAGACATTTTAGTTCAAAGTCTATTTGTTGATTTTATAAAAATTTATAAATATCATATATTGCATATTTTTTTAGTAGGGTAACTTTGAAAAATTATATTATTGCACTAAACACTTTTTTTTATAAAACTGATCACTAGAATCCTTTATTATGTGCTTAATTTAATATCTGAGTGTTATAGAAATGATTTTAGTTGACACATGTGTTCCCTGAAACTATTTGAAAATTCGTTGCATAATTCGTTGTTTATTTTTTTTTCTTTTTTTCTCTTTAGGGTGTGATGATGAAACTTGGACCAGCTGCAGCCCTTTCTATAACCATTTCATAAAAAAATTTATAAGCAAATTGAACCACTTTTAATTTTACATCGATATGCCCCCTTAAAGAGTGGCTCTTAGACACGTCTGTGGAAGCTTCCTTATGCAACACAAAGGCATTATTTCCAGTGGTGGTTTGTCCTGGTAGTTAAGAGAAATGTTGAGTAGTGGCCATTTGTACCATCAAGGATTATTCCAGAGTTTTGTAGTGGTTATATTTCTCCATATGTGGTCTAAGGAGCCGGACGGCCGAGCGGACAGCACACTGGACTTGTGATCCTGTGATCCCGGATTCGATCCCGGGTGCCGGCGAGAAACAATGGGCAGAGTTTCTTTCGTCCTATGCCCCTGTTACCTAGCAGTAAAATAGGTACCTGGGTGTTAGTCAGCTGTCACGGGCTGCTTCCTGGGGGTTGAGGCCTGGTCGAGGACCGGGCCGCGGGGACACTAAAGCCCCGAAATCATCTCAAGATAACCTTATAATAGGGTGGAGGCAGAAGTCTGAGTAATTGTGGTTGGTTTAGTAATGATGGGTAATAGCATGCAAGAGTTCATACAGTTGAAGATGCTCTGTCCAGAGAGCATTCTCTCTCTCAAACCATATACACTGATGGTTCCCTACACCGCACCACGGGTGCAGCTGTTCTGACAATGGGCGATGGCTTGTACTTTGAGTGGGGAGTCCGTATAAACAACTGGGCCTCTACCCTTCAGACCGAACTATTTGCCTTGATCCTTGCACTGAAATGTGTACAAGTCTCCAAACTTGATACATTAATTGTAAGTGACTCCTTATCATCCTTAATTGCTCTCAACTCTTTAAGACATAACTGTAACATGCTCGTGTCCGAAGCTAAACACAAATACAACAAAATTATTAATGATGGTAACAGAGTTCATTTCATGTGGTCTCCATCTCATGTTGGCCTCCGAATGCATGATAGAGCTGATAAATTAGCCAAAGAATCTACCTTTAAAAGAGACGTTGAGCAATCCATTGACCTTGGATTGTCAATGAGCAATCTGAGAGCAGCAGTACACCGAGAACTTCAACAAAATCTTGTAGATCTGAGGTAAAGTGAAATCGACACCAGTAATTCCATCTATCATCATACTGTCATGCAAGAGGAGCCACACATCTATGGTTCATCCAATAAAATCAGCAGACTTCTAGATGTTACAACTGCTCGGCTTAGACTCGGTTACAAGTATCTCTGGGAATTCTCATTATCTGCTGATGTAGACCTGACCAAATGTAAACTGTGTCAACAAAATTATTCGCACACCCTCCGTCACTATGTGATGGAGTGCGAAAAGATACGTGAATTCAGAGACGATTTTATAACCAATGTTCCAGCGATGTGTAAATATTTCATTCAAAATAATCTGCTACCAGAAATTTTAGCCAAATATCCCCAGTTTGCTAACTGTAGGTTAACTAAGTGACTGTAACCTATCCACCGCTGCCCACTGGATGGGGGGCGGTGTGCAGGACAAACATATCAATTGTGACACTAGCTCTCCACATATGTCAGTTGCTTAATTAGAAACTGTACTTGTGATCGATCTCGAATCCATTGTTGATGTGACGACTTATGCTGAATTTTGTAACTAGTTCATGAAGATTGTAACTTGCTTAACTAAATGAATTGTGGGGTTCAGTCCCTGAGCCCATTATGTGCCTCTGTAACCCCTTCCACTACCTCTCACAAGATGGGTATGGGGTGCATAATAAATGAACTCAACTAAACTGAAGAAGGAAGCAAGTTGAGGGTTATCAGGCTGACAGAGGTCAATATTAAAGTCTGTTGTTAGTATTAGTTGATTTTTGGTGTTTGTAACTTAATAATACATTTCCGAGGTTAACATTGAAGTCAGTTACATCTGTGTTGGGAATTCTGTAGACCAGCTCCCACTGTTGTTTGTGTTCAATCCCTTTATCTTGAACTGGGAAAGTATATACGCTCTACAAGACTCTCTAATTTTGATAATTTTGATAACCTTTGAGCTCCATAGCGCTTGATGGTAGTCAATTGCAGTGCCAGTACCGAACTGGTTAGGTCTACAGTTATGGAGGTGAGTAGTTGGGAAAGTTAAGTAGTTGGGCAGTTAACGTTCAACGTCACCACTCCGTCAGTGACAGTGATGGACAAGTACCCTCCCCGCCACCCTACCTCTCACCTCCCTCTATCTCTCAACAGGTGTATGTGAGACACAGCAGTGGAGAGCCACTGGAAAAGGAGCGACTCGCTGGGTCATCTCTGGTCATCACCACCACCGTCACCTCCAACACCGGTGTCACCTCCACCCTTCCCAAGGTGACCTTTGACCTTCTCTCTCACACACACACAAAGAATACAGTTGACTTCGTTCTCAACTCAAAATTAGGGATCGTGGGTTCGTTTCCTGGCTAGAGCAGAAATGGTTGAGCATGTTTTCTCAATACAATTGAACGGGGGATGGGGAGGGTACATTTGACAAGCCGCCTACTTCCTGTTCCCGTCGAGGCAACTCTGTATACAAATGATGGCCCTCAGATAAGTTCTGGAAAATATAAAAATAGAAGCTATACCTGTCCCCGACAGCGGGAATTATTACATACTTGTCCCTGAACCGCTGTACGTAACCTTTTGTAAATACTTATGCACACTCAGATGCCATGTTCTATTTAGTTTCGAGACAAAATTACCATTTACTACTAAAATAAGTGTGGCATGAAGTCAGTGTTACATGGTCAAAGTGGAATATATATGACAACACTGTGACATACACAACTGCGCAGTTTGAGACAATTTTATGTCTGGGAACTTGTAACATAAGAAAGGTATGTCATGGGACCAGTCTGGTATCAAACCAGTATAAACATAATGTAATTAAATGTATACCTATCCCATCAACAGGTGGCAAGATGCGTCTCCCTGTCCCCAACCTTTCTGTCAACAGGTGTTGTTCCCGTCCCTAGTTAGCCCCCATCAGGCCCCGCTCCTGTGCCGGGTAAGTCCACTACCGGCTCACTGTAGCCCGCGCTACTGGGAACGTTTTGTTCCCAGCAGCTGAATGTAAACCAACATCTTCCAAGACCTGGTTTGTTTACAAACACATTTAAAGGTCCTGGAGGAGGTGCCGCCGGAGGGACTCCCAGGGTGACCGTGGCGGCGGGCGGACGTCTCCGCTCTCTGGCGCTGGATAACGTGTTTTATTAGCTGGCTTTGGCTTGCATTTTGCTGTAAGTTCAACTACTGGTGCTATAATACCACCATGGTGGTCAGGAGTGATTCATTTTAGCATTGCCAGTGGTAAAGCACTCGCCCGCCGTTGGCTTTGGCCTGGGTTGTATCCTGGCCCGGGAGGATTGACTGGGTGCCAGTTCTTAACTGTAGCCTTTGTTCACTCGGCGGTGAATGGGTACCTGGTTGTTAAATGATTTTGCGGGTCGTATTCCGGGGAAAGTTAGGATTAAGGAGGTACCCCGAAACGCTGTGCATGTCAGTGGTTTCACAAGAATGTGAGGACTTTTGTATATATAAATTTTCATGTGTTTTCCGGCAAGGCTAAGAGGTGCCAGGATGAGCCGGCCTGCCCTCGGCCATTGGAGGCATCTGGGTCTTGCAGGGGTGGGGCAAGACCTGCTCCACCCCTGACCTGCCGTGGGTACTCCCAAGTCGTGCTCAGGTCAGGTCATGACCCTGATGCCCTGCTATGGGTATTCGGGTGTCGTTCTGATCCTATATACTTTTGTAACCTTGTTTACTATCACTCGTGCGAAGATAAAAGTCGTATCTTGAAGTCGATGGTTCACCGATGAATTTTAAAACCCTTAACAATCTAACCCAATCAAGTGGCTGCCCTCAACTTACTTGTATATATAGATAAATAAGTAAAATAAAAATGCCAATAACATAACCTAATGATATAAAATTTTAATGAGCTTTATAGATATGCCTGTTTATAATTTGGCTGTACCCCCTTTAGGGGTTTAAAGTTTATCTTAGCAGTTCAATAAATTGAAGACTAGGCTAATGAGTCATAATTTTGATAGATGACAAAAACCAGTATGGCAAAACAATGTAAAATCATGTTATTTAAAAATAAATGAAGCATAATACCACTGCGAAAAAACGTTAATGTATACTGTACCGTAGAAATCTTGCAAAAATTGGTTATTAAAATACTTTTTCTTTCCCAGTCTCAAAGTGCAGTATATATAAATTATTTAGCATTTGTTTAGTGTTTGTGTATACAGTAGAATATGTGTTTGTATTTATACAAAATATTAAATTAAAAAATACATTCACCAAGACAAAGATAAAACCACACCTTTTATGTGTCATTTGAATGAGGTGTGGAGGAGTTGTGGTTCTTTATTACATAACTTTTAATATTTTGTTCAGATTGCCATCCCAACACTCTCAAATGATGGGAAGCAGCGGGAAGAGACACTGCACGCTCTGCGTGAAGGGCAGCTGGCATACCAGATTGGTCTGGAGGAGATGGACGAGGTTATCCTGGTGGAAATGGGGCTGCAGGTCTTGATGGACGGGTACACCAGAGAACAGTACCTGGCTGAGTACCGCGAGATTGGCATCCACAGGTGGGTCTTTAAGACAAAGGATGAGAGGTGTTCAGTTAATATAATTTTTTTTTTTTTTTTTTATGTATGCACCCATTATGTGTATGTAACCATTCTGGCTGAGCTCACACAAATGGATATGTTGTTCAGAGTAAATTAATTTCAAATGAATCTCTCCCATTTTGTGGATATATAGAAACTAGAGAGAGAGATGCTGTACTGGATATAAGGACTGGAACCCATTTAATGTTATTTCAGTGCTAGTCCTCCAAACCAAATAAAATTAAATAATATTTAGCATTCCCAGCAAAGTAAGAGGCAAGTGTAAAGGAATTCTTTCCAGAGAACTCTAATTACAAATAATTTTTTCCTCCAACAATTAAGAAATGTACAATACTGTAGGTAAAGTGTCTATGCAGGCGATGAGTCACAATAACGTGGCTAAAGTATGTTGACCAGACCACACACTAGAAGGTGAAGGGACGACGACGTTTCGGTCCGTCCTGGACCATTCTCAAGTCGATTGTCTTGAGAATGGTCCAGGACGGACCGAAACGTCGTCGTCCCTTCACCTTCTAGTGTGTGGTCTTGTCAATAAAGTGTCTATACTTAATGGTGCATTGTCTTGCACAGGTTTTTCATCCCTTGTAAAAATAATCCTATATACAATAATATAAATATTAGATGTAGTGTAATTTTTGTAATAATGAACCTTTAATAATACTGTACTGTAGAGTTAAGCATCATATATCATCTCTCAATTTCAGGTTTGAACTTGACATTCCAAAGGATGCAGCATCTTTTCGTATTGATGTTGCCTACACTGATGAGCATGCTCAGTCCTCTTCTTCTGCCTATGGCTATGCCTATCACCACCCAGACAGAAGGTTAAGTTATTATTGTAGCTACAACAATTTTCTTAAACTTTCTCTTAACCTAATAATGAAAAGCATTTCCCCCCCCCCCCCATGACCTGAATAAAATAAAACATTACCCCACTTTTCAGAATAATGAATACTGTACAACAGATATACTCATATGCACTTCTTAATCTGAAATTAAATTATTACTGTATGGTACTATATTAGCATCTTGATAATTACAGGTATTGTGTTGTACACTCGTGTAAGTTTTATCGTGTTAACTCAACCCTGCCATGACCTAATTCTATAAAGAATGTTCCAGTTGATTTTCTCAGTGATATATCGTGTTAGTGTTATTTGTTTGTGTACCCAAAGAATAATTTACCTGGTGCAACACTATTACTGCAATAAATTGAATTCAGAATAAATTTGCTCCTTCATGGCTGCAATCAGTCGATTTCATGACAAACCCTCTCAATTCCAACATTTTCCTCACCTAACTAACCATTTTGACCTTAAATAAGAAACATAGTCTAATCTGTTCTAAAGTAACTTCATCTTAACCCAGCACTTAAGTAGTCTATTCTTAGCCTAACTTATCAATAACCTTACCATAATCTAACCGTACAACTTTGGCTAATCTAAACTAACCCATCTAAAACATGTAGAGAAATGTGGCTAACTAGCATAGGTGAACTGGAAATGGTTGCCTTGTCCATATACAAAACAACCTATTAACAACAAATAATGCACCTATGTACAGTATGGTGGTACCTTGTTTTATGAATTTAATCCGTTCCTAGAGCCGGGTCATAACCCAAAAAGAATTTTCCCATGAAAATTAATGTAAATTGAATTAATCCGTTCCACACTCCCAAAAATATTAACTTCAAAATACATTTCATATATAATACACACACATTTTGTACTATAGTATGTACAAGTTATAGCTTACCTTTATTGATGACTCTTCTTGGCGTATGGAGAACGGTGAGGAGGGGTAAAAGGAGGTGAGGTGTTACTATTTGGAAGGGGAGTTCCCTTCCATTATAACATCAGGCAGTGATGACTTCTCTGGGGTACTCTCACTCTCCTACATTTTGCAAGCACTGCTTGTTTGTCTCACTAAGAACCTTTCGATAGACTTGTTTTCCCTACATTTTAACACTTGTCTGTAGTGAGACATCATTGTTATAAATAAGGTCAATGCAACGACCTGATACAGCTTTATCTGGGTGAGTCTTTTCAGCAAAACTTTGCAGTCCTTCCCATATTTCACACATTTTCTTAATGAGGAAGGGACATATTCTACTGCCTCTACTCGCAATTATTTTCTCAGGTTGAACCTTACCACTGACTTTCTTGGGACCCATGGCATGATATATATAATGATTACTTTTACGTTCAAAAAACAAAAAAGCACAAAAACAATGAAATTCTTTACAAAGAATTAAAGCGCGATCGTTACTAAGCGGGCAGTCTGGTAAACCGAAGTGGGGTCACCCATGCCACCAGGAACTACTCACTCAGTCGACCCATATGTGTATCAACAAAGTCACAAGTCTAGGCAAAGGTCATAACTTGATTCAAATTTTCCGACGAAATTGGGGTCGTAGCCCAAAAAATTCATAAGTAGGGGCATTCGTATATCCAGGTTCCACTGTACTGTGTATTTAATTACATCATTACCTCATTTATTATTTGGGAAAGAAATATGATTTGGTTTCCTGTTGTTGGCAAAAGGTAGTCTGTTAGGCATATTGAAGTCTCCCTAGGCAAACTACTAACTTTCCCAGTATTGAATCCCAGTAGTTGCCCTACTCCTAGGTACATATTTACTGATAGGTGAACCATGTAATTTGATCACATTTATTCTATATAAATAAATTTCTATATGGAGTCCCTTAATGATGCCGACAGCTTTATCGTATTTCAGCTTCTGCACTGATGTGCGTGTCTTCCATAAAAATAACTTATTATATACTGTACTACTTTTCATTCCTATCACACTAGCAAAACCAGTTATCTTCACCTTTACACTTCATTCATCAATCCCATTTAATAAATTTTCAGTTGTCTCTACACCATCTAATTTTTTCTTTACTCGTTAAAATTCTTCAATGTATATACAGTATTTAATATTGTACTGTATTTCTATTGATATTTCACCAAGTTTACATTTTACACTTTTTTATTTCTATCCAAAGCAAATTATATTTTATTTTTCTTCCTTCTTAATACAGTACAGTCGGCTTTGTTCTCGACTCATAATCAGGAATTCCGTGTTTGAATCCCAGGCAGGACAGAAATGATTGGGCAAGTTTCCTATCACCAAATGTCTCTGTTAACCTAGCAGTAACTAGGTACTCAGGAGTTAGTCAGCTTGTTGTGGGGTTGTATCCTGGTAAGGGTCAGTAGTTCGACCTTGGGAGGACCTAGATTTTGAGATTGTTGAGGTCATCTTGAGATGATTTCAGGGCTTAGCATCCCAACAGCCTGGTCCTTGACCAGGCTTCTTCCATTTTGTTCCACATCCTCAGGATGCGGGCCATAGCAGCTGTCTAACTCCCAGGTACCTATTTACTGCTAGGTAAAAGGAGAATCAGGGTGAAAGAAACTCTGCCCGTTTATTTCCACCTCCACTGGGGATCGAACCTGGAACCTCAGGACAACAAATCCGAAACGCTGTCCACTCGGCTGTCAAGCCCCCTGACCTTAATATAAGCCTAACATGTATAAACACACAGGCTGCCTATCCCAAATCAAATTATTAATTATTTCATGAATCTTCAATATTTCCATTGGTTTTTGCTGGACTTTGTAAGTGTAAATTAAAAAAAAAAACTTATGGAAAGGGTTATTTTTCTGGCATCAAGCTGTGTAACTAGCTTCAAAAGATTGTCACTTGCTTAGCTAAATCAACTACTGTATGGGGTTCAGTTTCTGAACCAATTATGTGCCTCTGTAACCTATTCCACCACTCCCCATGGGATGGGTATGGGGTGCATAATAAAGAAAGAAATTGAATTGAATTCAATAGAGATTTCTATTACATTGACAGATATATTCAAGTGAGCTCAAGTACAGATGAGGCCAAGGTGGGAGACTTTGCTATCTTCCATATTCGAAGCAGCATCTCAGTACAACAGTTTGTTTATATGGTCAGTGTCCAATTTGTACTAGCTTTCCTTATAAGAGTTATATAAAAGCAAGATTTTTGTGTGTTATCATTCAATACTTTAGAGTAGTGCAGGAGAGCATAACCATTGTATTAGAATCTGCTGCCTATTCTAGAATGCAAATCATCTCAAGATATCTTGAGATAACCTCAAGATAATGCCTCCTCCACATATCATGGCCCCTTTTATGTCACTTTCAGACACAGCATTACAATGATTCATAAATTGCCATATTCATGTTTTATCAATATATCACAATGTTTACATTTTACTTTTTTTTCAGGAGCCTTTTCATTACTTTTGCCTTTCTTTAAAAACCACAATATATGTATCACAATCGACTTGAGAATGGTCCAGGACGGACCGAAACATCGTCGTCCCTTCACCTTTTAGTGTGTGGTCTGGTTAAACAATATCTGTAGATTTGTATTGCTTCAACAGCCATTAGGTTGAATTTGTCCTCTTCTAAATTTAAATCAATTGAGGGATTTTTATTTGTACCCTTTCATCTTTTCAAATACCAATTTTTGCATTCTCCTCCTTAACAGATCATTTCCAAAGGTGTGATGGTTTACTCGGCAAGTGAGATGTCCCATGGTGATGATGTGGTGACTATAAGCATAGCGGTTGCCTCCTCTATGGCCCCAAGGTTCACCATCCTTGTTTACACCATCACTAATGATGGCGAGGTCCTCGCTGATGCCATTTCTCTGCCGGTCAGAATATTTGAAAACATGGAGGTGAGGTGTTAGTGTCTTCTGTAAGTATAGTGTGGGTAAAATATAAATATCTTCTGTGAAATGGAGGAGAGATAACAGCATTTTCTGTAACATAAAGGTAAATTAGTAGTATCATTTATAACATGGGATGAGTTATTATTGTACAGTATTGTGTATTTCAGCATCTGTTAAATGGTAACGAATAAGTGTTTATAATTTTGCAGACATAAAAGGCTGTTTATGCACTGTGGCACTGCCTTTTTGTTTCAAGACATTTGATGCATTGAACTTTTTTAATGTGGCCCTTTAGGGTGCAGTGCATTTTGGCTGCTGCCTGATGTTGTACTGCACATTTCAGTTGTCTCCTGTTAGTGTGCAGCAATCATAGAGGTGTTGCTCTTTTTATTTTTTTTTAGTTCCGGTCTATGGGGTGTCATGCATTTTAGTTGCTGACTGTATAGGGCTGTGGCTCTTTATTTCCAACCTTGAAGAGCAATGCACTTTTTCAATACGGTACAGGTATTTTCAGATATGGTGCTGTACTCTGTGAGGATGTTGTGGCCCTGTTCAGCCTTGGGTACTGCACTTTCAAGTTCATGAGGCCTTGAGGAGTGGATGTGTGTGTGTTGCATTCTGGCCCTGTTTTAGCAGGTTTGCTAGTACTTCAGTGTGTTTTAATCTGTAGAGGTCCAAAGCATGTGCTCAGTGGCACATTATCCTCATAGCTCGTACCACTTGGGGTATTGTGTTTGTTCTATGATTTTATCTTACAATGTAGAATTCATTTATTATGAATATTGAAATTCATCTGCAGCCTTAACAAACAAAATGAGTAGCAGTGACACATTACATTTGCCTCATATTTTATCCTGTTGTGCATAAAAACACAGTACAGTACCTTGTACGACACTAAAGATCCCCTGGTTCCAGTACTAGGCTCCAACCCTGAATCCTGGTATTCCTACCCACCTTTTATTGTATTAAAAACAGTTGATTTCCACAGATACTTTTAATATTTAATCCATTGTGTTGGGGGACAGGCAGCCAGTGTGTATTCATACATGTTAGGCTTGTATCGAAGTCTTTCACCCCCCCCTCCCCCCAAGGTCAAATTACTGACCACGCCCCAGCTGCAACTCCAGAGCAAGCTGACTAACTCCTGAGTACCTACTTACTGCTCGGGGAACAGGGCCGTTAAGTGATAGGAAATGTGCCCAACCATTTCTACCCCGCCCAGGATTCGAACCCAGAATTCTTGATTGAAAGTAGAGAACGAACCCAGCTGTACAAATGGAACCCTTATTGATCCAACTTGGTAAAAAAAGAAATGTCTGTCATTACTTGGTTATATATAATAATTTTTTTTTTTTTTAATTTGAGGATTTGATTACAGTGCTTTCATAGTGGATCTTTAAAATGTTTAAAAAGCCGCTAGTCATGAGCATTATTTCTATCAATAATCATGATGGTTAAGATAATGTCATGCAAAGTGGCATGGAGAGGCAATAGCAGTTTTACTGTATTAAGGGAGGGGGAGTTCTGTGCATTAATACTTTCTTTACTTCCCAAGCAAAGTTATAGATCCAGTAAATTCAGGTAGCTTCCATAGGTATGATCAGCCCCAAATTGTTATTTTGTGGCTCGTCCTAAATTTTGATGACTAGTCATCGTTTTGAAATGGGATAAGAAGCATAATGAGTAGAGGGATGCAATTTATTTTTTGCAGATCCAGCCAGCCTATATTAATACAGGGTACTGATGTGGTCATTGTCATTCAATGATTTTGTGTTATACTTGCTGATGGCCTTAAATTTGTGACTTTATCTTTAAACTTTATCCTGAAATTTGATATTTCAGGATAAAGTATAGTATATTGTATATATAATATACTGTATTTTTTAAGACTTTTTATGCATGCCAAGCTTTTGTGGTGTTTTGCAGGTGCAGCTATCATTGAACCAGCATAAGGATCACACAAAGAAAACGGTGGAGATGGTGGTGGGTGCTCCGGCAGGGTCCTTCTATGTTGTGTTCTGCCAACGTGGCCTCAACTACCACAGGCAGCACCCTAACGCTCCCACCCATGCCCGCATCACTGACATGATGGCAAAGATGGAACCATTACAAAGGTGGGACAACCATGGCCTGTAACTGTTTTACATTATTGTTGTATTTTTGTAATGTTGGGAACTAGGCATGGGTTATGCAGTGTGTGTGTGTGTACTGTATATTATTTATTTGGAGGTGTGCTACTGAACTGCCCCAGGATGCAACCCACAACAGTTGCCTAACTCCTGGGTATCTATTTACTGTTAGGTGAGCAGAAGTATAAGGTGAAAGGAAATGTGCTGAACTGTCTGTCCCATACAGGGATTGAATCTGGGATCCTATAGTGTGTACCAAGGACATTGCCACTGCTCTTCAGGGCCAGTTAGTGCCTTCATGTTTAATGCAAGCCAGGGAGCACCACATGGAGGTAACGGTGGCACTTTTTTTTTTTTTTTTTTTTTTTTTTTTTTTGAGATATATACAAGAGTTGTTACATTCTTGTACAGCCACTAGTACGCGTAGCGTTTCAGGCAGGTCCTTGGAATACGATCTCCGCCGCAAAGAATCGTTTTTACAACCAAGTACTCATTTTACTGTTGAGTTAAATAGAGGCTACAGTTAAGGATTTGCACCCAGTAAATCCTCCCCAGCCAGGATACTTGTTTACATTACCATACCTATTAGTTAACCGTTTGGTGGTAATAATCAAGTATTACTGTATGTCACTTATGTTTTTTTAAGATTACTTTTGAATAACAAATTTTTGCAGTACTTCATCAGAGAAGGAATTTGTCATTTCATTTGTATGGCATGTTTGCAGATTGAATTGAGATGGTCAGATATGAGTTTTTATTATGCAATTTATGTATAAGCCTAGCAAGTATATTATTTATTCAGAGAACTTTTAGTTAGCTGATTTGTTTGCAAAATCTATTGTTGGAGACAGGATGCCTTTACTTAGGCTCCTTGAGGTCCTACTAGCTTGAACTACTGACCATTCCCCAGGATGCAACTCTCAACAGTAGCATAACTCTTGGGTACCTATTCACTGTTAGGATATCAGGTGACAGGAAAAGTGCACCACCATTTATGTCCTGCCCGGGGATTGAACTTGGGATCCTTCATAAAATATAGCAGGTTTTATCTCTGAGTGTGAGCGTGGTGATCAAAATGCTCACTCTTTACTGTGTCCTGCCATTAAACAGACACATTATGGTCAGTAGTTAACCCAAGGCCTTTCCCAGTGGGGCATAATACCCAGGAGTGGTGTTGGTTTGACATTGAATCAACATCAAATGTTAAATCAAAGTTTAATCAAGATCTTCCCACCTCTTTAATGTGGTACTATACAGTAAATTTTGCACTCTTAAATTTATACAATTAGATAGATGCCTAATACAGTATAGTGATTGTTTTTTCATTTAGCTAAGGTTTCTCGTCCATCTATTATTAACACTTTAAATATTTCTTAATTCTATGGCAATTCTCATAACCATAAGTATTCACAGCTATTGTCATTTTTACAATAATTCTTTGTACTATATTTGTTACTTTCACAGCAACTTGCAGTATCCATTATTTTCTGTTTATGCAGAATTACTTGTTTAGAATATGAACCTTCCCTCTCATGCTGCAGGACATTTCATCGGGTTCTTCACCGGTCCGGTGAAGGAGAGTTTGCTGACCGTCTAGTATCGTTGGCTGCCCACAGCTATGCCAGCGATGTCCTTGCTACTTTCCAGGATGCTGCAGTTGTACTTCTCTCTGATTCCACAGTAAACCTCACACCTGGCAGAGGTTTGTACCCCCCTACTGCCCTTAACAAAATTTTGGTGAACAATTATCCTTTTTGGGTCTTAATTATTTTGTCAGTATAATATTTTTGTATATGTATCTTGGTCTTAAACTCTACGAGAGCTTTTTATTTTTGTTTACCAAGTGACCTCGAACCAAGGCCCTCGAGAAGGTCCCTGGTTCAACAGATGCTGGACAATGTATTTGAGCTTGTTTATTTACACCTGATGCCTCTGTTAACCTAAAAGTAAATAGATACCTGGGAGTTAACTATTGTGGGTTGCGTCCTAGCCACTGCACTGTGCAGAGTGCCTTAAGGTGCCTGTGCGTATATCATTATATTCAAAACTCCACCCGTATCCGGGCCACTACAGCTAAACTACAAGAGGTAGACACTTTTTACTTGGATTTTTGTACTTCCTGGATACTACTTAACAATATCAAAAGAAAACATAATTTTGTCAGAACAATTTTTGTTGTGAGCACTATGGGGTTGTTATATTTAAATGGTGAGCAATGCAGGGGCTCGAGAAGGTCAATTGTTGGCTTAGGCCTTAGGTGTATCTAGATAAGCTTATCAGGCTTCCTGTTCTTAACAATGGAATATATAAATCTCTGTAATTATGAGCCAAAGTAACTACACACATTTACTTGAATTTACTATATGGCCACCATCTCTCGTGGCTTGAATGGGAACAGAGGGCCAGTGAGTTGTGATTGGTACCCTATTATTCCTGAGGATTTTTTCCATATAATTTGAACCAAAGTAAATACCAAATCTTGGTATTTATATCTTTGGGGAGTAATGTTTTCATGGGTTTATCACCCAATGGGTGAAAAAATAGCCATTTTCTGTCTTGCATTGTGGTTTGTTGAGCTTTAAACTGTTGCCTCTTGTATGCATTATCTTGGATTTTTTATGGAAGTGGTCTAGAAAAATATTTTGTAATTTGCTGTGTTTTGAAGGTCTTCATGAGATTAGCCTTGTTATGTCATGCTTGCAGCATTATTAATTAGTTCTGAGGCCATCAACCTTTCCAGGTATGAGTTGATTTAGTCCTAGGATTTTTATCACTTCAATGAATCTCTCCTTGCAGAAGCATATTTATGCATGCGAGGTCTCCATTCTTGGATGCAGTACTGTATTCCAAATGGAAGGCATATCAGAGATTTGTACAATTAGGTGAAAAATCAATTTTCCTTGGAGTCAATGGTTTATCTGATTATTCATAGGGTTTCATTGACCGTTTCCAATAGCTTCTACTCACTTGGCAGCTTTGAATGACCAGTGAGTCATTACTCAAGAGACTCTCGAGCTCTCTTCCTTTCAGTCTGTTGCAACGTTATGCCCTGTATGTAAAGCCTTGCATTTGTCATTATTAATGAGCATTTTCCAGTCTAATAACTATTTGTGGAAACATAAACATGTACAGCTTATTATATTAGATTCTCATCAGGGAAATAATACAACAGAAAACTGGAGATACTGTTTACCTATGGTAATAAACCAATGGCATATCAGAGTTGCCAAAGATGTAAATACAGTACAGTATTTAGACAGTGTTAAGGTTCAATGTATAGCATGGAAAAATCCTGAGGAAAATGTGGTAGCCTTTCACAGGCCACAGGTGTCCTGTCCCTGCTGGCAATGGCCACTAGAAATAGTGGGTATCAGGTTACTGTACATAAATACGGTCTTCAAAAGTTTGAAAATGTGCGTCTTTTTTCAGAGAATAATTTCACACAACTTTATTATATCCAATATGATTAGTCATTTGCAGATTGTTCATTTTTGAGATAAAATGATGCCACTTTCAATGCTTTGCAGAACACAGGTGTGATCTGAGCAGGGGCTACTTGGAATGTGGGGATGGCTCCTGCTTCCTCCATGATCATCTGTGTGATGGCAGGATCCACTGTGCCAATGCCATGGATGAACTAGGATGTGAGTTGCTTCCTTAGCAGGATATTTATAAGTTTGAATTTTACTATCGAACTTGTGTGCGAGTGGTAACCCTCAATTTTATGCTTTGATGTGGGTTGTCAGCAACTTTGCTAGTGAGTATTTGTTAATCACAAAAAAACTAAAAATACAACTCATTGTATATTACATATTAATAAATAATATAATTTTGTTATCAAACTTTGTCATTTTGAGTCATTTTGACTTGATAAATATTAATTTTCTTAGAGGACATAGCTTGATTCCCCCCAAGAATTGGGAGGTATAATTTAAGTACGTAAATTATGTAACTAAAAATAGACATTTTAAATTGTCCAATAATATAAAGTATTTAACCCTAAGCTTCCATTTGTGGAAGCTCCATCTTCTTGCCTAATGGAGTGGTGTAGTGGATAATGTGTTCGTCAGCCAGGTTAAGCCTATTAACTGGCCTAAGTCAGTCTTTATCACAAGCCTAATTGGTTATGGCCAGTAACTGGATGGTGTCCATGCAGGCAGCCTTTCTACTTGCTAGGCTGACAGTTAAGTCTAATAGGCTTACTGTCCCAAACATTGGCATTCCATTATATTTGACCAGTATATCACATACCGATCTTTAGGTGGAATGTCTGCCTCACTGGTATCATTCACTCAGTGTTATTGTTATCATCATCATCATCATTCACTCGGTGCTGTAATCATGTAATTATCATTATCAACTTGGTGCTATAATTATCATCATCATTCACTTGGTGCTGTAATTGTGTAATTATCATAATTATCAACTTAGTGCTATAATTATCATCATCATCATAATTCACTCGGTGCTATAATTCAGTGTTATCATTCACTTAGTGTTAATATTAATGAATTTTTTTTTTTGAGCATCAATACTATACTTGCTCTACCATTCACTATCAGTGCCTCACCAGGTATTGCCCTATTTAATACAATATTTACTTATCTGAATGTTGATGAGATGATTTTGAGTTTTAAGCTTCATGGAAGCTCTAATTGATTTCTACTTGATTCTTTACATTGTTCATTTACCGTCTTCCAAGATTAACAGATATTTGTATTAGTTTACAGTGACATTACATAACCTGACCATAGTTTATTTGGGCATGCAGTACAACTTCTGTACCTTTTCATGATAGAATACTGTAGCTACATTTTATATATATGAGAATGCTTTGTGTTTTGATACTGTGCGTTGTTTTCATTCAGGCGAGAGACTGTATGAAGATTTTCCACCCCAGCATGAGAAACAGATTGGTGAGTTGTGAATTGTTTTAAGTTGTGACTTAATCCTTAAAGGGCACTTGTCTTAATAGCCTTCAGCACTGAAAGATATAAAAAAATTCAAATTTTTTTTTGTTCTTCTAAGATTGTTAAAATGTGTTCCCTGATCACGGGAAAAAAATAATAATAACAAATCCTAGGTGACATATTTTGGCTGCAATAGGGTGAGGAAGTCTGGCATAATTGAGGTGCTGACAGAGTAAATGTTCCACAGCGGTCTCCTCCACCCGCGCTGTCAGGCGGGAGTTGCCACAAAGATATTATTACCTAATTATTTCAATGTCTGATTTATTTTTTTTCAGTAATATTATTCAATAGTGTGTAGTGTTTTATATTTATATAATAAAATGTGTGAACCATTGCTATTCTCAAAAGTATGGTGTGCATATTAGTGATTCAATTATGTTCATAAAACAAACAAATAGTTTTGCTGTTATTACACTATATACACACGTTACATATAAGTATCTGTGTGTTTTTTTCACCATAGCGAACCACTAAGATGGTATGATGAATCCAAACAAGAACAGCTACCACACACCAGCCAACAGACGGTACCTCCCTCTCTCCTTCAACACCTTACTCGCCAACATTCTTCCTCCCACAATACTGTTTGTGATTTTATTACACTATATACACATTATATATAAGTATCTACATGTTTTATTCACTATAACTGTACAACTAAGCTGGTATGGTGTCCAAACAGGATAGTGACAACCATACACTGCACAAGTCGCACACCAGCCAGCAGATGATGCCACCTCCCCCTCACCAAAATGACTCCTCCCAACATACTCCTTTTGCTGTTATTACATGGAGACTTTCAGCGCCGTGGAGAGAGGGGACCTGCTGCCTGGGTAACAGCTTCTTCCCCGAATCAACCTACCCTGGCTTTACGCCCTGGTGAGGCCACTCCAGACCAGGCCGACATCAGAGCGCAGCTCCATAGTCTCCTGAGACTGATGGATGTCTACTACTACACTATATGCACATGTTATATATAAGTACTAGTATCTACATTTGTGTTCACTATAGAGAACCACTAAGCTGGTATAGCGAGTCCAGAAAATAACAGAGGGGTCACCACACACAGTCAGCAGATGACGCCACTTCTCCCTTCCTCCCTCGCCAAGATTACTCCTCCCACCATACTATGCACATCGCTAGTTCTCACCACAATCCTGCTATTATCGGAATTCTGGTCACTAAATCCTGTAAATGAATAATTTTCCACAAGTTTATTTTGTAAATGAACATGAAAAGTAATTTAAAAAATCTTAGATGGACCAAACAATGGCAGTGTGCTGTGGCTAGCACTGTGAACATCTTGAACAGCATTGTGTTCACCGATATCTGAACATTGTACAGTCTTTTATCACAGTCAGTCTCTTCTGTAATACTATCATGGCTAAATAATACCAGTTACATATATATTTTGACATTTTTAGGTGATGCTGTGGTCACAAGCTGAACAGCAGTGCTGTTAGCTTGTGCTGCATGTGCCAGCCATGGTTGCTCACACGGTACTGAGGCGCTTGCACCCAGGAATGTTGCCGACGATTTTTTTTTTTTAAATGGCATCTATTTACGAGAGCCCCGAGGAAGCAGATGTGAACCCCCATGTAGCCACGGGACTTTTAAATCTTGCACAGTACTTTAAAATGTATATATACAATGTGCACTCTTCAGCGACATTTACTTGCTCCCTTTAAGGGTCTTCTGAGCCAAGATGCCATAAGTGCTTCCCATGCCAGGAGCGATGTAAACCACCAAGAATATATATCAACAGCTGGCTCTCATTGATCTTGTTCCCTTCATGTTTTATGATAAAAATATATATAACTGCAGAAGGCCTATTGGCCCATGCAAGGCATCTACTATTTACATCCATTCAAACTCATCCAGATATATATGTCATAATCCTTGCTTAAAACAGTTCAGTGGTCCAATATCTATTATGTTGCCAGTAATTTGTTCCATAAACCAACAACCCTATATCCAAACCATTATATATTCAGGTCTCCTCTGAATATAAATTTTATTTATTCTTTATAATTACTGTATATCACCTTTTTGTTATACCCTTTTGTTCTTTTGCTTAATTCAATAAAATCATTCCTCTCTTCAGCTTTCTAGAGAATCTAAATAATGCTTTCTTAATATCTCTTCATAAGAGAGGTTTTCTACTTCCTGAAATTAGCTGTTGTCCTTATCTGTACATGTTGAAGTGAATTTATCTATTCTTTGGTACAGTTTAAGCTCGTGTCATAGAGCCAGATTCTAGGCCCTGGCTCTCACTATGACCATGACTCTGGGTCTCAGAGACATGATGCATCTCATCAAGGCCTGTTCCTGGACCTGTTCTTATAGCTTTATGTAGCCACTAAATGGTCAGTAGGAAAGGGCATTTCATTATGTTCAGCACATGATTTGTATTTTTATTTCTTCATTTCTGGTACTAATATCACACAATTATTATTCTTTTTTTTTTTGACACTGCATCCAGACCCACTTGAGCTAAGTTCAGACTCGCTTTTTCGACTTTTGAGAACCAACTTCATTGTGGACATATTTGACGAAGATGACGTCAACTGGTGCAACTCGGAAGTCTTGATTGGTATGCAAGTACTGTAATCGGATTATAGTTTTACTTAATGATTTATATGTTATACTGTATTTCTTTTTATTTCTTTCATATTGTATTTTTTTTTTACTTAGTTTAACTTAAGACATTATTGAAAATGACATAAATTTGTTCTGCTTGTCCTGTTTTCACGGGTCTTTGATGCTAAAGTTTTGCGACCATATGTCTTGGGTGTGTGTTTCACTTGTCTTCACTATTACAAATGAAAAAGCTACAGTACATTTATTCATTCTGAAAGGAGAAATGTTCTTGCCAAGAGCAACAAAGGCAGTAAAAACAGCTTGATATTTCTTCCAGTGAGGTTTTTTATTAAGTTTCTAATTCCATAAATCCCCTTGCACACATTCTCTTCCATATGCCGTAGGGTCTTACCATACATAATAACTCAGAAATGTCCTTTTTGTATTGCCTAAGTGTTATATGTTCTTCATGATGTGTAATGCAATCAACAGTCCAACTTGTAACTGTGCGCAGGCCACCGTGGGCAAGAGGAGCTGCAACGAGAAATAGCAAAGACTGTGGACGAATGGGTGATAGAGGGATATGCCATTCATTCTGATTATGGTCTCTCCTTCACCAAGCAACCCATAATTGTGAGCTGTAATATATGTTTATTTTGTTATAATAATTTTCATGTCTAAATTGAATGATGTATACTGTTGGGAATGTTAATGTGTGTTTTTCCATTCATTCATGTTTCTTTACATTCATGCTGGTGTTTATCCATGTTTGTATTTATCTCATCCTACATCCATGCGTGTAATTACCCAGGTGAAGCTGCGGGATGAGATCTATGCTCATAGTACCTCGTCTTCCCTATAATTGTTATGTGATGTTTTGAAGCTTTAAATAGTTCTGCCAAATTCAACACTTTCATTTAAATTATTTGATCAGTAACCCATTCAGTATGTGGGAGAGTATTTATGTACAGTTGAGTTCATCCGTCTTTTTGCTTGTGCCCATCCAGGTGTGCATCTATCCATACTCGTGTCCTTTCATGCTTTTATCCCTTGATATTTATTTATATTTTATATATTTATCTATATATACAAGAGTTCTTGCATTCTTATACAGCCACTAACACGCGTAGCATTTCGGGCATGTCCCTAATCCTAATATTCCCAGGAATACGACCCGCTAAATCGTTTAACAACAAGGTACCCATTCACTGCTGGGTGAACAGAGGCTACAGTTAAGGATTGGCACCCGTGTCAATCCTCCCTGGCCAAGATACGAACCCAGGCCAAAGCCCTCGCCAAGTGCCAGGTGAGTGTATTATCACTTCGCCATAGGTACTGCTGTCCCTGTGACAAGCTAAATTTGGCATGTAATTTGGCAAGCTAAATATGCATGTAAACATTCCAACAACTCTGTAGTGGCTTCAGTACCCCCTACAACACGGCAGAGATCAGGGTAAATGGCAGAGGAGAGGCAACCGACCAGCAGGGGAAGACGAGCAGATAAACACGAGACCAGACACTCTCTTGCACCCTCCTTTGGTTGGTACAGTTTTAGAATTTACTGTATGTGTGTGGATCAGAGACTTGGGTTTGCTTAACCCTTGTCTAGTGGATATTAGGGCACTAAAATTTTATATTTCTAGGTTTGTATCAAGGGCCCCCTTTTATGGTCAAATTACTGACCCTTGTCAGGATGCATCCCTACAAGAAGTTGACTAACTCCTGGGTATCCATTTACTGCTAGGTGGACAGAAGCACGAGGTGACAGGAAATGCGCCCAACCATTTCTGCCCCACCCGGGATTCAAACCCAGAGTTCTTGATTGCGAGTCGAGAACAAACCTGGCTGTACTACTGGGACCCCCAGTAGTACAGTCAGGTTTTAAATGTATTGTATTTTTATTTCTTAAGCCATTTTTTCTGTACAAGACATTTAAGAAAAATAAACTACTGTATTCTTATTGTTTCATTTTTTTGCATACACAGTTTGCTGGTGATCCACCTTTCTACATACTGGTTGAAGGCCCTTCTGTGTGTCGCAGAGGAGAGCAGGCAAGTCACACAGTGTTTGTAAGGATCGGTATCAGTGTACTGCGAAGGAGATTGCCAAGATCAAGCCTTTCTTTTTATGTTCGGTAGAAGTCCATCTTCAAATATTTGTTGATTGCTAAGCATAGACACCATTCACATGTGTGTCCATGGTGAGCCTCTTGGAAATATGTCATCTTGCTTTCTATCAGTTAAAACTTATGCCAGTCTATCTGCAGACTAGTATTAGGTCATTAATGGGCCCTAGGCAAAAAACACTTATGGTGGGCACCCTTGATTAAAGACATCTGATTTTTAACCAAGTTAGTTTGTTGTAACAACCTTGTTTTTATAGTTCAGCACTCATTAAAACATTTCTTAGATGGTAAATGTTTTGTGATTCTCTGAGAGATTATCCTCTGAAATGTGTTAATCCTTGGAGTGTCTCGCATCCCAAGGACAGGACATGTGGAAATTTAAAGGGCTTTTTTGTCAGGTAGTCTTTTGCAAGCACCTCGTAGAATTACTCTAATTTATCCTGTCTCGGCTAGTAAGTACGCAGAAGGAAGCTACAAAGGCGGTGCCAAGAGAGGGCATTTCATTACACTTAACTATTTTTAAGGGGTAAAATTTCACTGACATGGTCACTATAAAAATTATACATTTGAATATGAATGACGTGTACATTTGGTCTCATGTTAAAGTTTGGATATTTAGTTATAACAAGTAATGTACATTTTTGTTGCATTTCAATATCATATATATTTTTCCCATTATGTGATGACGGTGAATCCATATTCTAAACCTACACACCACCAGTACATGTATCTGAATGTTGGTGTCTTAACAGATCTCAATACGAGTGCTTGTGTTCAACATGCTACATACGGCTATTCAAGCAGTGCTCCTACTTCATGACAGTGATGACTACAGATTCATCCACGTCGAAAAAGATGGCAACGTGCAGCATTTTCATCCTCGTTTGTCCCGAGGCGAGCACCAGCATCTACTCTTCGTGAGTCTTAATATAGAGACCTCTTGTGGCACTTGAATTAACCTTCGTTTTTGCTCTTTGAGAGTCGTACTTTTGAAGCCTCTTTTGTTACTTGGATTAAACATTTTGAGCACTTTTCAGGATTCTATCTTTAATTTAAAGGCTTGTTGTTTGTTGATTATTATTCCCTCATAAATATCTTGTATATTTTCTGTTCCTCATTTGTTAAATATACATGGTATAGTTTTTAATATCATTAATACACATTTCCTTATACATTTTAATCACTTTTGGGCAAGTATATCCATATTCATTTTAAATTGGAAATGAATAAAGTAGTGGTAAGGTGCACATTTTATTTTGCACTGCAATGAACACTGCAGCTTTTGTAATACCCAGATTAGTCATATTTTGATCTCAGTGAAGCTGTTAATACTGATATTTCTTTTCACAACTGTTGCCACACTAATTGTTGCATCAATTAACTGTTACATTAAGGGTTAGAGAGTAGCTTGTGGAAGGGAACTTTTAGCCCTTTTATACTTGTTACAGCAAAAGTGATTTGCTAACTGTTACTTTTAGTAGTCTGAACCCATTTACTTCTCCAGGAAAAATTTGACTTATAATATTTACTTCATAGTCTATTTTCAATTTGAGATTCCGATTTGAGAGCATCATGTATAGGAAAAGATATGGATACCCTCTCTAAATCCACACGTCTGTGTGCATGATCACCCTCTAAATCCACACGTCTGTGTGCATGATCACCCTCTAAATCCATACGTCTGTGTGCTATTTTGAATTTGTAGGATTTAAAACAACCACCAAGGTGTGCATTACATTTTTTAAAAAACCAACTCTGGAAATGGAACATAATGCAACACGGAATAAATTTATCAAATCACTTGATTGACTACTGCACTGTACTTAATTACATGGAGAAAACTAGGGCCAACACCTCCAACTCCCTCACACCTCTGCCCAATACTAGCTCCAGCTCTGAAGGGAGGTTGTGCGAGGATTCTGCCCTCACAAAAACAAGCGTAAGAAATCTACTTTACACACAGATGTAAACAAACATGCTCTCATAACAATTTAACATGCAAACACTAGCAAATGAAACATAAGAATTAATATTACAAAAAATATTACAAACTGGTATTTTAACTAGTAAAACATTTAGATTAATAAATATATAAACAAGAAATTACATACCAGTCATTACAACATTTTTGGGTTGCATTTGATAAACTTAACAGCCTTCTGTCTCTCCGACTATGGGAACTTTTAGTTCTCATTAACCCTTAGACATCGGTTATTGTTAATTGTTGATTCACAGGGTAATGCGGTTATCATCATGAAGAGTTAACAAATTATTGTCTGGGTTTTACATGTATGATGCAAATATGTACATTATATAATAAGGATATGTGGATGTAATGGAGTTTACCTAGACACGTGGAAAAAGATCCTGCATCAATTTTATGGTTCAGATGTAGTTATCGTTATGGATGTTACTAGAAGAATGCAGTCATCATTATATGATGATTTAAACAATTATTGTCTGGGTTTTAAATGTATGAAGCAAATATGGATTTAAAAGCTATCAGTGGATGTAAAAATAGAAAAAAAAGTGATAAAACAATCAGTGAAATATCGGAGGATAAAACAGGAAGCATCAGCATAGTCAGGCTCCAGGCATTGACATGTGCCAGATGCAGCCTCGCAGAGCCCCTCCACCTAAGTGAATATTTATTGTTTCACTATTTTTCATGTTTTTCTTACATTCTGCATGCAAAGTAATAATTCTATAATGAAAAATTATTTGTTGGAATTTTTTTAATTTATCGTGCATACACAGGTATAACTCCATAGCCGCTGTCTAAAAGTTACTGTGTCACAGTTGTCTGGTTTGCCTGAAAGTTTACTTTTGGTTTCCTCTACAAGTATGGGGACATTTGAGTGTGAACAAAACATCAGATATATCAAGGAAGTTTTCTTCTGCCATAGATCCCTGCTGAAGGGTCGAAGGAAGTGGTTCTGCCACTAGCAGTTACGCGACAGTCAGGAAAGATAGAAGTGACTGTGGAAGCTCTGTCACAAGTTCGCAGAGACACTGAAACTTGGGAAATTGAGGTTAAGGTGAGAATTTTAGTGTAAACTCAAATTGGCTGTCCTAACCAGTTGCTATATGATAATTTTAGGTATCAACATTACGCACAAAATACTGAACTCCACACTGTTCTCGTGAAGCCTGAAGGCGTACCAGTCAGGAAGCACACATCACTGCTATTGGACCTAAGAAACCGTGCTCTGGTTTATGAATTTCTGGACATTCCTGTCGATGAAAGTCCTATCATCCCTCTGAGCATCTATAGGCGCTTTCTCTATGGCTCCCCAGCTGCCAGGATCACTATAGCAGGTAAGAACCTCTCTTGATCTTATTGATATTAATTGTGATATATTTTCCTGGTATTATTTTCATTATACATCTTGAATTACTTTCTCATTTTCCTGGTATTGTATTTGTCTCTTTAATTTTCTAGGTATTTTTACTTTTTATCTTACATCAGTTTAAAAAAAAAAAAACTCAAATACTGTATCCTGCACATAAAACAATTAAGGGCATGTACGAATCTTGTCGGGATGTTTTGATATATTTTTATCCAATGAAATAGAATCTGTCAGATTTAATGGATGTGTTTGTTATTTATGAGTTTTAATATCTATAATCTTCTTCATTATATTACTTGACTGAGCTGGGCCTCCATGGCTGCTTCCCCGACCCAGAGGGGTTTCAATGTTCTCTCTGCTGTATTTGTCTCCGGGTTGATGCCTTCCCACCCCATTAAAGTTGGAAATGGGGGTAATAATAATCATTTAATATTTTCAAATTTTTCTAATTTCATCAATGACACCTTTCTCTTACTTTTAGTGAATGTTCATGTGATAACTGCTTCGGTCTTATTACATAAATTACATAAACATTATGTATTGTTACATAACATTACATCATAATGTTACATAACGTCTTATTACATTATTACATAAAGCTATTCTGTATTTCACTTATTTATCTCTAATGCAGCATTCTACTACATTTTCACTCTAGGATAAATTGTCATCATTCATTTACAATGAGAATATATAGACAAATTACTGTAGTTTAAAAAAGCAATATATATATATATATATATATATATATATAGAAATTTGATGTAAAAAAAGTATGAAAATATATGGAGGTACAAATATGACAAGCTCATACCACTCTTGTTTTAATGAGAAGTAGATAGGCATTGATTATGCTGTATACCACTGGCATAAGGATTAATTTTGTGTTATCTTTTATTATAGTACTGTAATTTGAAGTTTAGCAAAATGTCCTATGCTATTATTTATTATTTAATCTTGCTTTTCCTCTTATCATTTTCATATTTTTCTTACCTTTCCATTTCTTGATTTTCTTCCCAAATTTATTATTCCTTTATTGCTGACATGCTACTTAACATAAATAATTACAGGTGATGTATTTGGGCCAACAATGGACGGAATCTCGGTGGATCATTCTCAGGTATTTGGCGGAAGATATTTCCGGAGCACTGATGGTGTCGCCTTCAACTTTGGGGCAACACTATGGACGCTTCACTACCTTCGACTAACAAATCAGGTACTGTATCATATATAATACTAGAATGGAGTGAAAAATTACTATTTTTCTGTGGAGAGCCCCTCTGGCTCCCTGGAGCTATACCGGGCTGATATGCATATATTAGACTGTGGCATCAGTCAATTTGATTGAAGTTCTAGCTTACCGGGGACCACGAGCCAGAACCTGGCCCCCTCAGAGAGGCACGAGAAGCAATGGCCTATAGAAACCCCATGTGGTTGGAAGTACTGTATTCTATGTCTGCCAGCTACCGGGTTAGGCACGTAGAAAGGTAAATGTCCCACAACAGACTCCACCTGGTTAAAACTGCTACCAAAAACCGAACTATCAAGCAGAACTCCACAATCTGAAGACAAGCAAGCTAGCATGATGTCACAATGGCCGCTGCACCGTTGTCTGCGCAGCTCCCTCCCTCCTTGGGAAGGGGAAGGGGAAGCCCCCAGACCTCTCGTGCTGGCTGCCTAACCTCAGTTCAGAGGCTGAATATCGAAACGCGAAAACTGCCAACCAGAGGGAGGGAGGAATTTCTCCCTCCCTCATTCAACATCAACACTAATACTTGGGAGTCGCTTGCTCAGGCCCGTCCAACTTGGAAAACCAAGGTCACCACAGGGGGCCCATGCGGCAGAAAATAGACAGACTGCAGAGCCCTAGAGGAAATGCAACGTGTGTTAAGTTGAGTAACCTCCACCTCTGCAGTAGCACCCACCCACAAATGTCTCGCATGTGGGCGAACCATCTGAACTCAGATTGGTCTCATCTTCCATTATCTGGCACACGGCCACTGACCTTTGGCCTGTTATGTTGAAGTCATGGTCATCTTTGCATCTGAAAGACTATCATCATCTGTTTAATTGGCAAGTTTAATTGGTATGGGGTACAAAGCCAAATCCCACACATATTTGGCAGTTTAAGGAGAGCCCCCAAACTGGAGACCTTGTTTGTTTGTGAAGCAGTTTTGTGGTACACTGGGTGCTGGAGTCTGTACCCCGACTCATCATTCCCAGGACTTCCAGCTCTACCATGCTGTGCATAGGGGGGGGGGGCCTTGGTGAGTAGCTCCTCAGAGATATGACTGGGTCCCTTTTCTGGCCTGGGTGCCAAAGAAGGGTAATATGCCCCACAAAATAGAGGGTTACATTTTATTCATATACTGATTACTATTATTTTATGAATTTCCAGTTTTGTATGGATCTTGTGATTATATATATACAACACAAATATATTAGTTTTGATAACATTGATACCTCAGTGGACACCCCTTCCCCCTTCACCACTACATCCTCTGGTACCCCAACACATCCCACACAACTATATACTATGGCCACACACTCAACATCAACACCCTCACTTGTACACCCTTTGATTCTGCTTGTTCTTGCAGCTGGAGATGTCGAAGGCAAGAGATGCATTTGACTACCTGACTGTCCAACTTGGTGGGCTGCTGTGGCGTTGTTACAATGGGGGCTTCAGCATGTGGGCATTTACTCCTCCCAGTGTATGGTATGTAAACACACTATTAAGAATGGGGTGCTCATGATGTATGCACTCTATTTAAGTGACATACTTCATGTTTGCTTGTGCAAGATCAATTATCGTTACAGTGTATAATATACTGTATTTATATTGCATATATACCATGTTAATATATAAATAATGAAGTTGGAAATTGGTATTGATATCAAGTTGTACTTCTTGTTTTTGGTTTATTATCTTTCAAAAATGATTAGATTTCAGTTACAATAATTTTGCAAGAATTGGTGGATTTAACTCGTTGGTAAATCAGTGTTAGCGCCTAATTTGTTTGATGTTTGACTGTAATTTGTGAAATACATAACTGCAATATTGTGTTTTTATGATACTATACATGCAGTACAGTTAACACTTTCGCGCTCTCGGCGCTCAAAAAAAATCAATACCCCAGATGCTTTCGGCACTTCGCGCGCCTACGCGGTAAGACCGAAAAAGTGTACACTCTTTTGACTGTCCTGACAATAATTGAAGGCGCACGTATTTAAATTTGCTATCACTGTGTTCACAATGAAATTGTCTATAAAAGCATACCTATAAAATGTCGCCCAAGCATAAGGAGTATCAACATCAAATAAAAAACTATGCAGATCACTCTCCGAGAGCGCCAAACAACAACAAAATGTTTCCACTCTCTTAATGGTTGCAAAGCCTACAGTTGTCCTACATCGCTAATTTTGGTATCATTGGAATCGCAATAAAATTCTCTACACGGACATATGCATATGAATGTTTAATATAGGTAATTGCCCACCCGCAAGAGTGTGTGAAGTGGAGAGTAGTTAGCCGCGAGTGCACTGGCGAAAACACAGGGGGGAAATCATGCTTGGAAAGTTTATACATTTATACGTTTCCTGACCCTACTTTTCTATGTACGTATTTCTTTTTTATACCAATGTGTTCGCAATAAAATTTTCTATAAGATGAAATGTATAACATTTGTACAAAGCATGTGTAAGAGAAGCGCCAAATATAGAACCACGTCGCTCAGTATGCGTTCGCGGCAGAAACGAACGCATTGTTTTCGTTCGTTTGATGTTTGTCATGTTTATACTTGTTGAAACATTTTATAATTTGTATGACAGTGATCGCAGTAAAATTCCCTACACAGACATATACATAACACATACAAATATTTCCCACGTGTTGGATATATCAATGGCTAAAGGAAACCCACTACCACATGGCCACCACACCCAGAGCCACACCCGCCACACCCCCAAACATACTTTGTGTTTTGTTTTTTTACTCATAGAAGTTTGTGATATAATATTCATTCTGGTACCAAAAAATTCGCAAATTAATTCTCTACAAAACGTATATAATATAACTTCTTATAGATGATAAAAAATTCCAAATAGGTGTACTTACCCTGTCTATGTTGATTGAAGATCAACAGTTGAGCATTTTTTCTTCACTCCACCATCTTCAGGCTTCTGATCCTGAAGATGGATCAGATTGCTCATCTGATGTTTCTTAGGTGAAGTGAAGCTGTTGCCGGTGGTTATTTTTTCTCCACCCAAAATATCTTTCTTCGGTGGTACCTTGTGTAGCAAGGCACAGCGCACAGTGCCACATCACAAGTTTTACATCCATATATCACGTCCCTCCTTTTGCCAGACTTGAAACAAACACGGCATCTTCTTTTTTTAGCCAAGTGCACGAGTTCATGCGTCAACTTGTAGTTGAGACGTTGTTCTGAATCTATAATTCTTCTATTTCTTGGATGCACTGGAGGAATATTGTCTTCTACAGGAACCACCAAACTTGTAGTAGAATCTTCTATGAAATCAGAAACATCAAGTGGTTCTATGTCCTCAATGTCCATTTCAGAATTTGTGGTTGATGAGTGGGCTTGAGGTGTTGAGGTGAACAGAGGACGCCTTGCACCAGATGGCCCGGGTCTTGAAACTGCCGCGTCAGCAGGAGGAGCTGCGCTGGCATCTATGTCGGGAACATGTGGTATGCTTGTTGTTGTTGGCCATTCCTCGCTGTTCCACGCCAATAAGGCTGAGTCATAAGGCTAAGGCCAATCTGAGAGCATCCCCATCCATTTCGGTTAAAAAATGGAATTTATAGAAATATTTTTTCGATGGACGAGAAAAGTAGGCTGTTATGCGGAATCGTAAGAAAAAACAGTGACGAGTTATCTCTAATCTAAAGCGCGAAAGTGTTAATTATATAACTCCATTTGTGTAATCACTAATTCATCTTTTGTTATTGAAATATAAAAACCACGCTAAATTAATACATGTTTTAGGCTGACAGCAAAAGTTCTCAACATTCTTCTGGCAGCCCAACATGAGGACTGGGAAAACTTTTTATATATCGACCCGCATATAATTCAGAAATCTGTGACGTTCTTAATGAAGTATCAGAAGTCTGATGGCAGCTTTAAGGAGGAGGGAGAGATGACCCTGGATAGCAAGGTAACTCTAATGTTGTTTTTTTTAGTTATGTTCAGACATTTGGTTTAGACTTACCTTAATTTACTTTGGGGACACATCTTTAGTGCTCTTGACTGGGGCAGAAAACCAACATCTTCTCAAAGATCCTCCCAATATTTGAGGATTTTCCTGTTTAGTTTTGAACTGGAGTACAGTATTGTCATTAGTATTTACAGCTTCAGCCAGAAGGCAGTTATGAGGTACAGTATCTGTCTAGACACGGCTTCTGAGCATGTATTGTTGTTGTTATTGATGTTAATTTCTTACACTGGAGTATGCAGATGCAGTATGTTGTTGAAGATGCGGTAAAGGAACAGGCAGGATCTCCTTGCCTAAGCAGGAGATTTCCGTAACAATATATATATTAATTTATATGGATAAGAAAATTGCTCTGTTTCAGATTTATAATGAAAGTATTTTACTCTTTTAATATACCTAATAAGACTTGTGGATAGGTGATAATCACTATCATATGTTGATAGGACTGTTCGCTTATGGATCTTTGTTGGATCATACTAAAATATGACTTTTGTAGCATTCACCATTTTAGTCATATTAGAGGAGTTTTATTTACTTTATGTATTAACAGTTGAAATTTTCCCATGTGGGTTATTGTAGCAAGTTGTCCAGTCAGTATTGTTTTACCTTGAAGAGATTCCCATTTGTTCACTAAATATATAGATCATTGTCACATCAGTAATTAATTTCTGCTTTCTGAGGTGTTTGTAACAATTCTAGTTTAACATATCATTTCAGTCTACAGTATATTATAAAAACTGAAAAGAATGTATGGCTTTAATTTGAATTAATATTTTGTAGATGAAGAGCGGTAAGGATTCATCTGTGCCCCTCACAGCCCTGGTAGCTATTGTTATTCACAATAGCCTAAGCTCTCTGCAGGGGTCCACTCGAACACGTGCGGTTGATAGCCGTGCTCGTGCTATTGAGTGAGTTATATTGACAACTAGGTCGTTGAAAATGTAAAACTTTGAGTTTGATTTAAGATGTATTGTATGATACTCTGTATAGTTTTCCTTTGAATTTTTAAGCTACAGTAACAATAAATAATGTAGTCCAGATGGAATCTTTTTCTCAATACAAGACTTGCTTTTGATTGTAGTGAGGAATGATAGAAGTCTACTAGTGGAGAAAGTTCACATCTTCTTCTGGATCAGTGAAGCATTCCATTCAAGTGAGACTTCACTGTACAATACATGCATTTTAAGAATTATGATTTTTGTGTATTTGCAGGTTCCTAGAGTTCCATCAAGTTTACCTTGATGACTGCTATCACACTGCCATAAGTGCCTATGCCCTCACACTAGTTGGGAGCTCATCAGCTGAAACAGCTATAACCATCCTAAATAAACAAATGAGATATTCAGGTATATATCATATATTAAATATTTGCATAATATTGAGTATTGTTGTCATAGATGCTGAAATGGATATGAGGAAACTGTCAGAGTCATGACGCTTTTAGTCAGTCAGGTTTATTGGTGTTTAGCCTCACTGACTGAGTAACCTTTTCATTATCCACAGTTATATGTTTTAGTTTATCAGTGTGCTTAATCAGTCTTTCACTTCATTATTCAGTCATTCCTCTAATGTTTAGTTATTGAAATTAAATTTGGGGAATATGTCATTTTTAATGCTTCTCTCAACCTAATTATTGATATGATAATTGCCTAATGTACTCACATACGTGAACCAATATTTCATGCCCGAAACGCTTTGCGTAATAGTGGCTTTAGGCATTGTATGTACTAGCTCTACCTATAAGTCAAACAATCCTTGTAAATATTTATTGTATGTATGTACCTTACCTAAATAAAATTGTATTGTATTGTATTGTAATATGTTGATGTAATTCTTCAGACAAACTTTTCCTCATTTAATTCACAGGTGACATGACATACTGGTCTCGTACACCCATGACAACGCACCTAAAACTTCAGGAAAATAGCCAAAGAGCATTCCTGCTGCCACGAGAGCCTGAAGAGTGGGACTCCCACGCAGTAGAGACGACAAGTTATGCTCTTCTGGTTTTCTTGACCAGGGACGGTGTAACTGTCACAACAGAGAGGATCATGAGGTGGCTCAATGCTGTTAGGGACTGGGACTGTGCATTCATATCCACTGTGGCAAGTATTTTTTTTATTTAAAAGTTAACATATATGGTTGTTAACTTTTGTAGAAAACCGAGTCAAAGTATATTTGTTCTTAAGATTAATTTTGTGGTATGGATGGCCCTGGCTTCAAGAGAGCCCTAGTGCCTCAGTGAGGCTCAAGTGTCAGTGGAGAACAAGTGCAAACACTAGACAAATTAGGCAGCTGTGTAGGGTGGAAAATGCTTTATGTACAAAAGGTGGGTGCATTTCTGAAGGTCTGCTTATATCTCGTGTAATCCACAAGTTAGGAGTTAGCATTAGCTAGTGAATCAAGCATTACAACACTTAAATGGTTGAAAGGAGTGTTGGTACATATGAGTAGTTAGTGGTCACACATCGAGGTGAGGTCAAAAAGATTAAGACGGCTTTAGCCCACCCAAGCTAATGTTGCCACCAAGAGATCACAAAGGGTGACATGGTGAAGTGGGATGCAAAATTCTTAGAAACAAGGCGATTTCCATTTAATCTGAATACGATGTCCTTGGCAGTGCTGGGTGTGGTGGTGAAGACTGTGAACAGCAAGAAAGCAGTCTTTTGGTAGCTGCTGTTCTATCAAGTCCTCCTCCTCCACCTTGGGCAGCAACAATGACCAGAGAAGCAAATGTGGGGACCTGATGTGATTTTGTCACATCAGTGCCAGTGCCTTGGCACTGGCACATAGTGCACATCATACCAGTGCCTCCTGCTAAGAGACAATCGTGCTTGAATTCTTTGTAAAGAATTTCATTGTTTTTTTGCTTTTTGGGTTTCTGAACTTAAAAGTAATTATTATATATCACGCCATAAGTCCCAAGAAAGTCAGTGGTAAGGTTCGACCTAAGATTCAACTTAAAATTATCTGTTAGATTAAGGACTTGCTCGAAACACTATGCGTGCTAGTGGCTTTACCTGAATGTAAACATCATTGCTATGTACTCACTTAACCCCCCAAATGTACCTTCTTGTATATAGGTGGGTGCATTCTTGTATATATATAAATAAGAAAAATAATTGTGAGTACAGACATTAAAGAATGTCTCTTCCTAATTAAGAAAATGTGGTGAAGTATGGGAAAAATTGCAAAGTTTTGCTGAAAAAACTCGCCCAGATAAAGCTGTAGCAGGCCGTTGCATTGACCCTTTTAATGACAATGTGATGTCTCTTTACAGACAAGTGTTAAAAAGTAGGGAAAAACAAGTGTCTTTAGACAGTCTTAGTAAGACAAGCAAGCAGTTAGCCTCAACCAGGTCCTAGTGGTATGCCTGCAAAACATAGGAGAGAGAGAGTACCCCAGAGAAGTGATCACTGCCTGATGTTATAATGGAAGGGAACTTCCCTTCCAAAAACTAACACCTCTCCTCCTCACTTTCCCCCCTTCCTCACTGTCTTCCATATGCCAACAAGAGTAATCAAGAAAGGTAAGCTGTAATTTGTACATACTATAGTACAAAATACTTGTGTGTATTATGTATGAAATGTATTTTGAAGTTAATATTTTTGGGAGTATGGAACGGATTAATTCAATTTACATTATTTCTTGTGGGAAAATTCGTTTCAGCTTACGACCCATCTCTGGGAACAGATTAAATTCGAAAACCAAGGTATCACTGTACTGTATATTTTATGAATTACATGATATGAAGTAAATATTTCTTAGTCTCTCTTTTTAAGCATGGTTGGGAGATATTCAGCTTTTAACTACATTTGGAAGGTCATTCCACAATTTGGAACCCTTGATTTGCATTGCATTTCAGCTTTGAGTACATTTTATGAATATCAAAAAGATATTTGTTCCTCGTGTGGTGACCATGAGTTCTATTAATGTCTTCTAGGAAGCACTGAAGGTCGGGATTGGCACTGCAGTTCAGAGTTTTATAGATATAGAGAATGCTTGAAGGTATATGCCGGGCCTTGATATTTAACATGTTCTAAGATTTCAGTAAGGATTGGTGTCTAGGGCTGGAATTCATTATTGTTTTAATTGCTAATTTTTTGCAAAGTAATTAAAGATTGGAGATAATTTAAGGAGGTAGATCCCCAGGTCCAAGGTCAATTTGCTAAAATGTTAGTTATTGTCAGTCTTTTTTATAATTAAATTATAAAACCCGATGGCCTTTAATCACATTTGTGTATGTTCTCTCGTGAGTTACAGTGCAAACCTATTGGTATGACTCAAAGGTCAAGATGTAAAAATCTAGATTATTCGAAGTCCAATATTTCACGAGACAAAATGATATATAGTTGGGTATTGTTGTATTCACAACAAGGCACCAAATATCTATACACCCTCCCTACCTTTTGTATGGCCCAAGCTTGGTAATTTTGGAGCAGTGGATGAGACTGCTTCAGTTATCTTTGATCCATTTGTATACACTGACTTTCAGTCTCAGGATATGTACTAATATTTTTTCTTTTTTTTTCCAGGACACACTTGTAGCAATGCAAGCTTTAGCAGAATATGCGTTTCGAGCTCGCCTGCGTGATGTAACAAATATTGAATGCTCGCTAGATGTTACAGCCCAGCCCACAAAACAATACTACATCTCTATCACTAATACCTCTACATCAGCCCTTCATTCATTTAAGGTAATATAGTTCTGTACTGTAATTTATATTTTTGGATCATCTTTTGTAATTCAGCTAAATCTTCAACTATGTTTCCTGTATATTTAATGTATTAAATAATTTTAACTACAGTACTGAAGAATGGCATAGATTATTCAATAATTTTTTATATTTAAAAAAATACATAATCTTTGATGATCAATACATGAACAGTATGTGAAATCACATTCTATTTCCTTTACTGTGTGAAAATATTTTATTTATCTGCATCATTAATGTAATTACAGTATACTGTACAGGGATTTAGGTAACATTTGATAAATGTACGTTTTCTGAGGGGAGCCCCTCCCCACAGAAATACGGAAAAGCAGAAATATGCGATACATTAGACCATTGTATTAGTCAATGGAGCTCAGCCTACCGGGTACCACGAGCCAGAACCTGACCCCTCAGAAAGGTTCAAGGTGCAATGGCCCCTGGAAAACCCCCCTGTGATTGGGAGTTTTCCGTATCTGCATCGACCGGGGTTAGGTACTCAGAAAGGTAGGTATAATAAAACAGACCCCACATTGCAAATAAAAATTGCAACCGAAAACCAAACAGAGGCAGTACTTCCTCAATTCCCAAGCAAACGTCACACCTCACTGCTGTGGCGCTCATCTGCGCACCCTTTCTCTCTCTGGGAGGGGAGGGGGGGAGCCCCGGACCCCCGTGCCAGCTACCCAGCAACTCCAATTCGTTGGCTAGTGCGATCTGGGACAGTCATCAACTCTGGCCTTGGTTCCCTGGAAATGTTTTGCCTTAGTGATGTCCTCTACTGTTTGTGGTGTGGTAGCCAGGTGTATTTAAGTGTATCGGGGCTGCATGCACTTAGGGCAGCCTTCCCTAAGTTCCCTGTGAATATGACCCATGGGTGACAAGGTTCTCTTCCCTAGTGTTTTTGGCACACCATTTCCATAGGGGTTTTTGCTGCTTGGCATTTACCCCGCCCTTGAGGCCAGCTGGGGTTTTGTGGCTCTTGTTTGGCCTTGGGTAGGAAATGGTATTGTTGCTGGCTGGAGCATTAAGGTATTGTGCAGCCAGCTTACCTATGCAGCGGCCGGTTCCTGTTTTCTCTGGGGATGTTGTGCTTTTGCAGGACTTTTATTTTATTTTTTTGTTTTGTTTGCCTGGTGTGACTATGGAACCACTTCTAATATTTTATTGGCCCTCCGCTAGAACCCCGTGATTATACACGTCGCAGGGGTTTCAATGTTTTGATCTTTCCCTTGTTAACTTTGGGTCGAACCAGTTAGCAACACCTTGCCCAGGCATCTCATAGCAGCCACCCTATGGGCCCTGGAAAACCTTTTTGGGGCTGGGTGGACCTATGGATGAGTCTTCAGAGTTCCAGCTCGCCTCGTGCAAGTTTGAAGGTTGCCGTGTGCCCTTGTCTTAGGGTGACAGTCACTGCTTTTGCCTCCATCTTGCTGCCTGTTGGGTCGCCGACATCTTTGACCTGGAGTCTTGCGAATCATGTTCTCTGCTTTTTCTCCAACTACCTGTTCTGATGACATTGGTATTCGGGTACAAGTGGTATCTGCATTGTATGTTAGGTTTAAGTTGCTGCAACACTCTACGTTGGTTGCTCACACGGATGCCCCGAGGCTGCCCTGTTTTGGTTAGGCATGGTTCGTCCTGTCCCTTCCCCCTTTCCCCCGGCTACCGGCTCCGAAATGTCTGCAGGTTTCACCGGTAAATGTAGGCTTAGGGCTCCCCCCCCCCCAGGTTCCTTTGGGTTCTTCAGTTTCATTCCAGAGGTTTTCTTCCTCTCAGGTTTCCCCTTTGGTATTTGGGTGGCCCTTGGTGGTTCGCTCCTTTGAGCCCTGGTATTGCCTCTTCTAGGGTTATGGTCTTCCTGGCTTGCAGATTGTACTTCTTGGTCTTGGCACAAGTTTTATGGTAGTGCCAGGGCACCGGCTTGTCAAGGTGGGCCTTTGGTGCAGCTTTTGTGCCGATGCCTCGTCCGAAGTCATCTTTGTCTGGTCAGTGCGGTGTTCGCTCTGCTTGCAAGTTGGCTTCTTGCTTTTTCTTTTTCTTTGTCTTTTATTAAATTTCCCAATTTTTTTCAAGTTTTAATCAATCAGCTTGTTCATTTGCAGCCTTCTCCTTTTCTGGGGAAGAACGAGACTGCTGCTTTCTGGAGGGGTTCTTGGGTCATTGATGCTTGGTTGGTCAGGCCGGGGATGCATCAGGTGTTGTCTAGTTGCAGCTCTTCGCTGTTACCTGCGTGCCTTGGCTTCTGTGACCGAGGATGCGATTTGGGTTGATCCGGTTTCTCATTCCCTGTTCTAAGGCTCAGGTCTCCCAAGTCATCCATAGGGTTATTAAATCTAGCCAGCCTGTGGTCTATTCTCGTGCCCATGACGTTCGGAAGATTGCTGCTTTGGCTGCCATCTTTGGCAACATGTCTTGGGCTGATATTTGGGCGCGAGGATTTTGGAAGTCGAACAGTTTCCTGACTGCCCCTTATTTGGTCAACATTCCTGGTCCTGGGTGTTCGTGTGTGGCTTTGGGTCACAGGTTGCAGCCAGTTCTCTCTCCTTCGAGTTGAGGAGCTTGTGGTGGCTGCCTCCTGCCTACCATGCGGGGGTCTGTTTTGTTATGCCTACCTTTCTGGAATGCTTAATTACATTCGATGGCAGATAAGGAAAACCCCCCAACCACAGGGGTTTTCCAGGGGCCATTGCTCCCAGCTGTGCCTCTGAGGGGGGCCAGGTTCTGGCTCGTGGTTCCCGGTAGGTTGAACTCCATTGACTAATACCCCTGGTCTATTGTATCGCGTATTAGCCCAATAGCTCCAGGGAGCCTCCAAGGCTCACCTAGAAAATGGCATTTCATTACATTCAACTCTGGCTTTTTGTTTTTGGTCATATTTTGATATATATTGAGTATTTTCAACTTCAGTTTTAGAAAATTTATAGAGAAACTTGCTAAAATGTTGTAGTGTTTGAATGAAAGTGAAGGAAAGACCCTCGTTTGTGTTTTAAAAAACAAATTTCCAGATGTAAACTACATCCTTTTTCAAGGTACTGAATATTTTGTTCTCCATTGTATGTTCCATTGGAACACTGCATACAGTACCTTGAGAAAGGATATAGATTACAATTGAAAATGTTGTTTTTAACCCTTAAACATAAATTGGGTCTTTCTTCACCTTCAAAAATATACCAATATTTCTTTATTTTGACATTTATCATTGTACTATTTTTTTCAACATTTTTAAAATGTCCAAAACATACAAGATTTTTTCAGTCTGACTTGGTTCAGAAAAAAACAAATTCCCCACTTTCACATCTTTAATGTGATAGTTTTGTTTTTATTTATATCTGCAATTATATTGTAATTTGTTCTTTACAGTATCAATTTTTTAGGCTTTATAGCATTAACCATATTTTTCTGCAGCTAGAGAATATATGGGGCCATGCGAGTCTGGTTGCAAAGGGGTCGGGACAGGCAATAGCTCAACTGGAGGTGTCGTGGGGAGTGGATGTTCTCGGCTCCATTGAGCAGCCACACAAGAAATACTTTGATCTAAATGTCTTGGAGAAGTATCATCAGTTTAGAAACAAATCTATTGTTACCACAACTGTATGTGCCAGGTAAGTTTTCTTGGCTATTAGTAAGGAAATATTTGTCAATATTATTCTTGGTATGTTTAATAAGCTAAAATAATTTCAGAAAATGGCCAAGAGGTCTATTTATTATTTTACAACAGATGTCAAGTGATTCTATACTGAATTCCTTTTCTGTTTTCTGTATAATAAAACAAAAAAGTAGTACGGTACATAAGTATGAAGTATGGGAATATATATGGGAGAATTATTGTAAGGTCTATTAATTGTAATAGCCATAGTATGAAACGCTTATCCCCACCCACACATGTGAAATGAAATTGACAACATTTTGACCTGCCATAAACATTTGTGATGCAATAAGGGTCCAGGACGGACTGAAATGTCTTTACTTTCATTTTATGTGTGGAAGTTGGGATATTGTCAGTCTCCGTGGTGCAGTGGTAAGACACTCGCTTGGCGTTCCGCGAGCGCTTTGTAATGGGTTCGTATCCTGGCCGGGGAGGATTTACTGGGCGCAAATCTTTAACTGTAGCCTCTGTTTAACGCAACAGTAAAATGTGTACTTGGTTGTAACAACGATTCTTCGCGGCGAGGATCGTATTCCAGGGACCTGCCCGAAACGCTACGCGTACTAGTGGCTGTACAAGAATGTAACAACTCTTGTATATATATCTCAAAAAATTGTTTGTAGCTATGTTGTTGTGACCTATTCTCTGCAAACAGTTCAGTACTTTGGGGGAAAAAAATGCTGCCAGTAGGAAGCAAATTGTTATAAATGTTATAAACTTTTATAAAAAAAGTGTGTAAAATTTATTAAACATTTAAAATAATAAATAGGAAAAATATGACAATCTAAAAATGTATATTATGTAAGTAAAAATTAAAAAATGTTCAGCGGCATATTAATTTATTAATATATCATACCTCAAGCTAAGTCATTATGATCTCTCATTCATAAAATTATTCTTAGAGAGAAAAATCTTGTGCTGTATTTTGCATTCAGGGAGGCACAAAATGGTATTGTATTAGCATGAGAAAATTTGCCTAAATAATGAAACTATCATTATATAACACAAGATTTGAGATGCTATAAAACACATTTTGTCGTGTGTATATTTACTAAACTCGGCACTGAATGTCAAGCCATCTTGAACTTTTACATAAACTGCCTTAATGATAAATAATTAAACCACTAGATATAACTGCCAAAAATCACTGATGCTTATTATGCTAAATGTGATTGTAAATAAAAAATTATTACCAATTGCAGAAAGTGCCCAAGTGCTACTTACTCGGTCATTTGCACTATGATCCACCTCAAATCTTGCCATGCTTGCTTCCATATTTTGGTTCAAGAGGCTGTGTGGTTGGTGGCAGTACGCAGTGGATAGTCTTGGAGGAACCAGGGTCTAGTGATCCTAATGCAAAGGCAAAACTTAATACTCTCCTCGACTTGTTAATTTATTGCTGTACAGTACCTACAGCATACAATATTATATTTAGATGAATAAATACAGTCTATATTTAAGTAAATGCTGCATTTATCATACAGATGGGTTGCAACGGAAGATGGACACACCAGCAGTGCAGCCATGGTAGAGGTGGAAGTTCCTACTGGTTATGTATTTTATCAACCCTTAGCTGAGACAGCTGTCTCAGTGATACAACAAAATGGCAGCTTCCCTCAAATCCGAAATGTACACAGCACCAAGACACATGTTTTCTGGCAGTTTGATTTTGTGAGTACAGCATTTTTAAAGGATTATGTATTAAAGCATCATGAAGTGCGAGTGTTTAGAAAGATGCTCAGTAGTTTAACAAATATTTAATTTAATATTTGACCTAATTTATTGAAATGTGAATATAGCATTAGTCTGTATTTTTATTTAAGAATACTGTAACTGAAAACTCCACACCCCAGAAGGATTCGAACCCAGATAGCCAGGAGCTGTACAGTCTGTATGGTCAACTGTACAGTTGTATGGTCTAGTGGTTAAGGTACCAGGTACATCAAGGTGCATAGCGCTCCTGGCTATCTGGGTTCGAATCCTTTTGGGGTGTGGAGTTTTCAGTTGCATATTGGCTTGGGGATCATTCAAGCTTGTTCGCTTAAGTATGCTGTATTTGGTTATGCTATACAGTATGTATAGTAATTAACGTTGAAATACCGTCATTAGTACTTTCATCACTACCACTACCACCAATACGACATCCATCACGAGCATGACATCCAACACAAACACAACATCCAACCCCAATTACCACCAACAACATGACACCAACACGACATCCAATTGAGTGGCCTGTGCTCAGAAACTTGGACTTTTCTCTAACAAAAACAAATTGATGCTGTTGCACAAAATCACCTACAAGGTATACAGTACTGTATATGTAAATGACAGAGTAGCAACAAAATATTTTACTATGTTTATTATATCTATGGTGGCAATTGTATATTTTTATAATTTGTATTGTGATTAAAAGCATCAAAATTAAAATTTATCACACAATACTTTATACTCTAGTTTTCCTTGAGGTAGGAAACACAAGGTAGGAGGATCTAAAACTGAATAAATTATAATCAAAATAAGCTGAATCCTCATTCACAATGATCAAACACAGCTCCGAGAGGGCTCACTTGCTGATACCATACCCTGATACTGTACCACTATAGCCATTTTAGTCCTGACGCTATAACCAACATAGCCCTGACACTGCTCTATGGCCAACATAGCACTGACACTGCTCTATGGCCAACATAGCACTGACACTGCTCTATGGCCAACATAGCCCTGACACTGCTCTATGGCCAACATAGCCCTGACACTGCTCTATGGCCAACATAGCACTGACACTGCTCTATGGCCAACATAACCCTGACACTGCTCTATGGCCAACATAACCCTGACACTGCTCTATAACCAATATAGCCCTGACACTGCTCTATAGCCAACATAGCCTTGACACCACTCTATAAGCAACATAGCCCTGGGACAACTCTGTAGGGAACATAGAACTGTCACCACTGTATATGCAACAGTTTCCCCTAAAATTTTAACAAAATCTCTCTGTTGGATAAACTCTCTTTGGAAAATATTTAACTTGACATTCAGTACACATACCTGGATATAACTTTAGATTGATAAATATCCAACATTACTTAAGAGCTTGTAATTCTATGATGTATGTCTTAAGAAACATGGAAACTTGGCATCTGGGATTGGTGCAGCCCTGGTTATTCTCATAATAATCATACCACTATTAATTTTGTTTGTAAAAATGCAACACATGGATAGAAATAAGTTACATTTTTCTTGTTATTCGGCTTGAACCACCCATTCTTCTGTTTAGATAGTACCTATTATGACAACCGTCTATACTCAGAATTTGTACGTTCTTATCTTTTAGATAGTAGTATACTGACTAGTAAGGAATTGTTTTAAAATAAATGACGCTAAAACAAACTAAAATATTCCTAGTTACTATAAGTACTACCAAAACCAGAAGGATGGGCTGGCTTGCAAGAATAAGGTATTATGTTGTGATGAAAATGGGTTTTGGGAACTAGTTGTACACTTGCGATGTATCTAGGGGTTATGCTTGCAGAACTCAAGAGGGATCCATCTATAATTTTAACAAATAAAAAGGTAATTGGTAAAAACTTGATAAAGGATAGCTAATCAATATGTTCATAATTACATAAACATAAAACTTGGAAATTCAAAAGGAGGTATATATGGCATACATACAATTATCCCCTCCATTTCCATCACTGGTACTAAGTATAGCATACATCATCTATACAAACTATAAGGTGTATTTTACTTGAAGTACAACCCAGTGACACAGATAACTCCTTCATTTCATATCTTAGATCCCGTCGGACAAAATGCAGTGCTTCAGCTATGACATACAACGATGGTATCCTGCAGCAAACCTCACAGCCATCAGGTCTGCTACAATTATGGAGATGTTTGCTCCAGGTAAGCTTCTCTTTCTCTATCATTTACTATTACATAATGTTAGCTGTTGTATGGGTATTTATTGTGTGTATTCTTACACTTTCTCACACTTTTACTTACTCACACACTTGCACTTTTTTTTTTTAACACAGGTGGTTACAGAAATAGATAACTTCTGATGCCTGTTAACGGGTTTAGAGCCTTCAAGTTCCGAAGCTCATGTTAATTCTTATCCTAGTTTCCCCTGGAAAATAATCCACTAACCAGTTTTCAACCCACTTCCCCTGGGTGGTCTCTAGCTCTGGTGTTTGTTTCTTCCCCTTTGTTCATGGTTGATGCTTCAGTCTGGGATATTTTTCTTAAGGTATTATTTAGTTGGCTCTTGCCTCTGGTTATTGAGTTGCGGAACTTCACTCTCTTCCAGAGGTGTCGGGACTATTCTTTTGGCCCTGGTGGACAGTTTTTTCACCTGCATCCATCTCCTTTTCTGGCAAAAAATGAAACTACAGTATTGACTTCCAGAGGGATTCCTTGGTAATTGATGCTTGGTTTATGTTGCTGGGGTACATTATCAGTTATGTCCGGTAGCTGAGGTTCATCATTACTTGTGCGCCATCAGTTATGCTTTGGTGGATGTTCTGTATGTCGATCTAGTTTTCTTCGTTCCCTGCTCCATGGCATGTCTGTTCCATTATTTTGTCAAAAAAGCTAGCCACCCTATGGTATACCCTCATGCCCACAATATTTGTACTTACCTAATTGTACTCACCTAATTGTGCTTGCGGGGGTTGAGCTTTGGCTCTTTAGTCCCGCCTCTCAACTGTCAATCAACTGGTGTACAGATTCCTGAGCCTACTGGGCTCTATCATATCTACATTTGAAACTGTGTATGGAGTCAGCCTCCACCACATCACTTCCTAGTGCATTCCATTTATTAACTACTCTGACACTGAAAAAATTCTTTCTAACGTCTCTGTGGCTCATCTGGGTACTAAGTTTTCACCTGTGTCCCCTTGTTCGTGTCCCACCCGTGCTAAAGAGTTTGTCTTTGTCCACCCTGTAAGTTTGTGGCTTTGACTGCTACTTTTGCTAATGGGTCATGCACCAATATTCTAGCTTGGAGGCTTTTGGGGATCTAATAGGGTCTAAGCAGCTAGGTATCTGGTTACTGTTCCTGGTTTCATTCGTGCTTGTTTTGTCCTGGGCTGGATTTCCCAGTCTGATGTTTCTTCTTCATCAGCTTTGTAACTTCCGTCTCTCATCCTTGCTGTTATATACCATTTCTTCCTTCTTTATTGGTTAGGTTCAGAAAATCAGTGTTGAATGTAATGAAGTGCCCCTTTCTGGGTGAGGCCCAGTTACTCTCTGACTCCCTACCCTCCTACCAGTGCATCAGTTCATGGCCCATCTGCAGCGGACTGATGGGTGCAGACATGACCGGGGAACACTGTTGGCTGGCAGCTTTGTGCACGAGCACTTGGAAAGGCAGGTGTTTGTACGCAGTTTTGTGTGAAATATTTTGTTTTGAGTGATTCTTTTTGCGGTGTCTGTTAGCTGTTTCGGGGCTTAATCCATTTGCATGATCCACGAGTTGTCTGTACTGTATTGTCCCGTCTGATTTCTCGGTGCGGGGTAATCATAATGCTCCCCTGCTCCCCATGCTTCTCAAGGGAGGGGCCAGATTTTGACTGGTCTCCAGTAGGCCAACAGGATGCCTATGACTGATGTGACAAGGTATTAGGAACCTATCAACCAGGCTGAGACTCATACGTCAGGCTGCGAGCAGCCGCGTCCAACAGCCTGGTTGATCAGTCCGGCAACCAGGAGGCCTGGTCGACGACCGGGCCGCGGGGACGCTAAGCCCCGGAAGCACCTCAAGGTAACCTATATCAGTGACATAGCCTCAAGGAGACACTTGGACTTACCCAGAAAAGGGCATTTCAGTATATTCAATACTGGTTTGTTTATCATTTTATTTTCAAAATTAGTCAACCCCACAATAATGCTAATGCATTAGATTAACTACATGAATTATTAACTTTGGTCTAGTTTTAGCTATGTTAGGCAGGATTAATGCATAATTTGCATATTTACATAAGTGAGGTGGCAAAGTTAGACTTAAATCAAATTAGGAACAAAATTCCTCTTGTTAATTAAATTAAATCTTTCAATCCACAAGATAAAAGCTTTGAAAAATGTAAATAAAATTTAGACTTGTTATTTTAAGGGTTTGTTTTCTCTTAAACATTTTCACAAGAATGTTTAATTAACAGTATTAATAATTCACCTTTCCATTTTCCTGTCTCCCTGACAGAACACTTTGAAATGGTAATGATAAATGCCACACCACTAGCAATGCTTGACATTTGTGAGGTGTGTGGGTCGTACCAGTGCCCGTACTGCCCCATCTACAGTGCGGCTCCATCAACGCATCTCGACTCTACAACAAGTAATGTCCCTGCTCTTTGCTGCTTTTTTCTTCTGTTAATAAGCAAATTGCTCTCGTGTCCACAAAATTAGTGTTTTTCATCATTTATGTATTTATTTGTTCACTTTTCATTTGTTTCTTGTACATTTTATAACATGTTTACTTTTGTGTACACCATACTGTATATACATACACACAAGTGTGTTTGTATATACTGTACTGTATATATATTCACACAAGTGTTTGAGAATATTTATTGTGAGAAAAATGATGAATGATATTTAAGCAGATAACCACAAAGGAAATTTTCAAAGGCAATTTCTTTAGGGGTTTTGACCACTTTCCTTTCTTTGCAGATATTGCTTTTACAATATAATCCCTTGCAATACAAGTATTGCAACCTTCTCAGGTAAAGTCTTTCTTGACAGCATGCTACAAGGTAGCCAGCATATGATATTGCTTTCAGAAGTGGAAATTTATTTTAAAATGTGTTGTAAATTTTTTTTAACACTTTTGGAATCACTATTGAACTACAGTGGAGCATGTGGACTATATAACATATTAGAAGGCAGTGATTGCAGTCACCCAGGATCTACAAAAAATTGGCATTTGAATGAAATTAATTAAAAATTAGGAATGATTCCAGTTCATTTTAGTGTATTAAAGAAATATGACCCCTTGAATGACAAGTATCTTCAGGTTATAATCAATGAAAACAGTGTTTACTATGACCTTAAACAAACACTAGAAGCTCCAGGCAACATCCCAACATATATTATGATGATTTGATGCAGGAGAGGACAGTAAAATAAGTTGTCTTTCCATTACTGGTGGCTGTATTGCCCAGGTCTTCTTGACTAAGCAATGTATCCTTGTCATGGTGGATTTGTCTGGCTTCCACGCTGCAACATAGCTATGGGTTGCTCCTAATTTGTTTATTCTTAGTCTGTTTAATCCTTAAACTACGCATGGCGTATATATACGCCCTGAGTAAAATGTCCCACGGTGCGCATGGCGTACATATACGCCATAGGGTGCCAGGCACGATTCAAATGGCACGGGGTTCACATTAGCTTCCTCAGGGCTCTTGTAAACAGACGCCATTTTTTTTTAAATCGTGGGCAATATTCTCAGGTGTGAGAGGCACAGTACTGTTGGTGCAACCAAGGTTGGTCCATGCAGCATGAACGAACAGCATTGCTGTTCAGCTTGTGACCACAGCATTGCCGAAAAATGTCAAAATACATATATAATTGCTATTATTTAGCGATGACAATATTACAGATGACCCCTGACTGTGATATAAATAACCAGGGTTGTGATAATAGCAGGATTGTTGTAATAATTAGCGCTGTGGGAGGAGTGATGCTGAGGGACGGAGGGAGATTGCATCGTTTACTGACTGTGTGGTCACCTGTTATTGTCTACATTCACCATACCAACTCAGTGGTTCTCTATGGTGAACACAAATGTAGATACTTATATATAGTGTGTGTATTAGTGTAATAACAGCAAAAGGATTATGCTGGGAGGAGCAATTTGGGTGACGGAGGTGACGTCGTCTGCATGATTTGTCTGACTGTGCAGAGGGAGGCCACTATGCTCTTTGGGCACTCTACAAGCTTAGGTGTACAGTTACGGTGCATACAACATGTATATACTTATATATAATATGTGTATATAGTGTAATAACACTGCAAACAGTAATGTTGGGGAGAAAAATTTAGTGCGTGTGACCTTGAATGAGTGAGGGAGCCGCCAACTGATTGTGTGTATAGCGACGACTCTTAGTGCCTGAACTAACTATATCAGCTTAGTTGTACAGTTGTGGTGAACAAAACATGTAGATTCTTATACTGTATATAATGTCTGTATATTGTGAATAAAATATAAAACAGGATGGTGGGAGGAAAAAGTGGGCGAGTGAGGCGTTGTTGAGGGTGTGGCAATGAGTGGCTGGCTGGTGTGTGGCGGTAACTCCTCGTTGCTTTTCGACTCTCTATACCAACTTAGTGGTTCGTTATGGTGAACAAAACATGCAGATACTTACATATAACCTGTGTATAGAGTGTAATAGCAGCAAAACTATTTGTTTATTGTTTTATGAACATAATAATTGAATCACTAATATGCACACCATACTTTTGAGTATAGCGATTATTCACCACTTTTATTATGAAAATATATTACAATACACACTAATGAATAATATTACTGCAAAAAACTAAGAAAAAATCAGAGACATAGAAATAATTAAGTGATAATATCTTTGTGGCAACTCCCACCTGTCAGTGCGGGTGACGCTGACCGACTCTGACGACCACTCTGTCAATGCCCACTTTTTGCCAGACTTCCTCGGTCAATTGCGCCCAAAATATGTCGCCTACGATTTTTTTTTTTCCCGTGCTCAGAGAACACAAATTAACATTTTAGGAAGACGAAATCATTTTTTAGAATTTTTTTTTTCTTGCGCACAGGGGTGTAAATGTCCTCAGGACCCCTGAGCAGTGAAAGGGTTAATTAAAATTTCTTACTAAATGTAAGACCTGGAGAAGTTTTTTTTTTTTTTTTATAGTTAATACAGTACAAAAGGCTCATATCTGAGCAGTACCTTTTGACTGCCTTATTTTTCAAGCATTTGAAAAAGTCAGTCCTGGGTGATAACAAGTGTTCAGAAAATTTAATGGCATCTGTAAAGTGTTAACTGTTGTACTGTTGCAAGAAATGTAGTTAAATGCACACTTATAGTTTGGTCACATAAAGGCACTCTGACCCGTTTACATTTTCCTCTTTGGTTATCTCTTATATTGAGAACATGATGTATTATATGTTATGTGCAGTGAATCCCTGGTTTTAAGTCGGCTACATTATAGGATATAAGAACATTAGAGTAAGAATAAAGAGTTAAGATGTACTGCAGCAAGCGGGTTCCATTTAAATCCACACCCTTTTATCCATATACATATCAGTCTTCTTGAAGTCTGTTAAACTTTGTTTCAGTAAGGCTATTCTACTCATCCAGAACCTCATTCCAAACCCTTTATCCATCATAAATTTTTATATTTTTATTCTACATCTTTATCCATTATTGTGGGTTTTGGCCTGTTCCAACAGTTTCTGATGCCTGTACTGCATATATCTCAATTGTTTATGCCCCTTACCCACTTGAAAACCTAAATCATATCCTCTCTTGTCCTGTCTCTCAAGCAAGTGCAGGAAAGTGAACTGTGTATTATTATTCTTTTGAAGCAGTTGGGAAATAAAAGAAACACTCAGCAAACTATGCTTGTGTTAAAACAAAATGTATAATGCAGTGTTTAGTGTAGTCGGATCCCAACCAAATGGATTCCGATTCAATTTCTGTGTAGAATAAGAGTTTAGGTATGTTTCTGTTCACATAATGCCTCTGTTTACCAAGCAGTAAATAGGTACTTGGGGTTTAGGTAGCTGTTGTGGGTTGCATCATGGGATAGGTCAGTCATTGGCCTAGGGACTTTAGATTTGTATTGAGGTACCCCAAGGTCGAACTACTGATCCTCTGCATGATGTAACTCAACAACACTAGCCAAACTCCCAGGTACCTATATGCTTGGTGAACAGAGGCATTTGCTGCAAGGAAAGGTACCCAACTGACTCATAAGCGTGTGTCCCACCCGGGAATCGAACCCATGATCCCCCAATTGTGAGTCGAGAATGGAGTTACCTGTACTATGAGACACAGAATTGAGATATTCAAAATACAGCAGAATAAAACCAGGAATCATTTATATAATTAGCATTCCTTTGATTTACTGTTATATAATGTGAAGAGTATTACAGCAATTTTAAGAGTGCCTCCTATAATAACTTATCACTTAGCGCAGGAAAACTCTCTGGGCTAAGAATTTCACTCAGTATTATAATTTATAGTTAGAAAGAAGGGGCCTTGGTTATACTGTAAGGCAAGAAATGTTCCTGCAGATTACTATGTAGTTAGATTTTTCATGTGCTATGTAAAGAAATTAGATTATTAATAATACAGGATCTGTATTATTCATCTTTGTCCACATTGCTTTTATTGTTATGATATTTATTCCCAAGTCCAACTTTCACATTTAACTGTCGTGAACTTAGGCTGCATATTTTCTTAAGATATATGATGTAAAATTCCTATTAAATGTTCACTATCTTTTCTAAATCACAAAAACCTAGGTATTGCTTTCATTAGCATTATTAACCAGGTCCAAAGTTCCCTCTCCCAGCTACTAAGGTGTGCAGTCACTAGAGGCCTATCCCCCACTTAACAACAGACAGCTTTTAATACAAATTAATGCATATTCGTTTAATACCAGATATATAACCTTCTATATAAACTGTGACACAATGTTTATGTAGTAGCTGAGAAGGGATATAAATATTTATGAAGTTAATTGGCAAGTTTGTATACAGTGTATGTTAAGTTCCAAAGATTATGGGTTGAAATGATTTTTTTTTTTTTTGTGTGTGAATAAAAATTATGAAGACAAATTGCCGAGAATTATGCGAGCAATGAGTTTGCATATACTGTATAGTACAAAATATGTGGAATATTATTGGAAAAGTGCTTTATTCCATGGATTACAGAGTTAATAGAATAAGTTTGTCTGTGCACTTGTCTGGACATGTACTGTATCTATTTTAAACTAATTTTCTTCAGAAATAGCTTTTTCCAAAAAAAAAAATTCATACAAGAATACTGTATATAGAATAAGAACAAGAATATGTAGTTCATACAAGAAAAATGACATTTCCTGTAGCAAAGAAAGGATACAGATGTCACTATATTTTGATAATGGCAGCCTTAAGTTTGTGTTCTGTTAGTTACAAATCAATGATATGCTTTGGCAGGAAATGCCCTATCATTGGTGAAAGGCCTGACTTTAATTAGAAATTAGGAAAACTAGTATTAATTGAATATTAACCCAGGAGGCACATGATGCAGTGATGTTCAATCCGTGTCTTCAATGTCATCGACTTTATTCTAGTGCCACTCCAGTATCATGTGCCTCAAGGGTTTGTTGAACATTATATTAAATACCACAATTTTCACTGTAAAGTGTAGTACAATTTCTGTGTATCTGGATAATAGTGAATGTATCTCTGGAGTTAAACTATATTCCACGGGCTCTTAAAGTTCCTATCATTGATGGTATGCATACAAGTCAATGCAAATACAGTAATCACCAAAGTATGTCCATAGTTGTTAATAATTTTAATAAAAGCAATTAAGTAACCTTTATTTCACCAGTATTTTTAAATCCGTCATACCTTTGCTACTTATTTTGTTCGCCTGTGCCTGTTATATATAAAAATGAGGACAGAGTGAAGGAACGGTGGCCGATCGCTTACTGTCGGGAGATTAAATGCCAACTCTACAGTAAGCAAGGCCGTTGCTGTACAGACCAGTCCAAGGGAATGGACAAGTAAGTAAATACTGGTATGTTAAGTAATCAACTTCTTTTTGCTGGTTGAATATCTGAATAGTGGTACAGGCATAGAAAAGCACTTAATCTCAGGTAAACATAGCCTTCCCGGTTTGGTGCCTTCTTTTGATAATTACTTACTTACTTATTCTCAGGTAAATGGATCATCTAAGGAATTATCAAAGTATTATTTTGGGTGTCTTTTATATGATATAACAAATTACATTAATCACTTAGGCACATGGCCAACTCTGATCACTATTGATGACCAGACCACACACTAGAATGTGAAGAGACGACGACGTTACACAATCGACTTGAGAATGGTCCAGAACGGACCGAAACGTCGTCGTCCCTTCACATTCTAGTGTGTGGTCTGGTCATCATACTTTAGCCATGTTATTGTGACTCATCGCCTGCATCTGATCACTATTAATATTTAAATTCATTTATTAGGCAGAAATGTATTAAACTCCATTTGATGTTCATTGCACAATTGAAGGTGAAAGTAGCACTAAATGTTATTTCAAATACTTATTGACAGAGTAGATAATCCTGGGATTATTTAAGAATGTGTATTTCTCATTAGTAACATTATATAGCAATTTTTCTGAGCTTAACCGTTGCAAAACAATCTACGCCTTGCTAAAAGCTCGAGCCTTTATAATAAATAATGTTTATTTAGGCAAGCGTACACATAAAAATACGATACATGAACAGTGGAGGAGTAAAGTAATGTAATTACAGTGCCTAAAGTCACTTCTGTGCAGAGCATTTCTACTGTTTACTTTTCTGCTTTGAGGAAAGCTAGATCACCGATAAGATTTTGTTCCATTAATGCCATTGGGTAAGTATTAACTTTAATTTACTGAATTAACATTTTCAGCCTGCAGTTGATGCAGAAATGTTAATATAGGTTTGTAATACTGCATCTTTTGGGTTCAGTTTGTGTGGCCATTTTGTGCTTTTAATGAGAAGAGCTCTAGAGAAGTCTTTGGTGAACAGGCACTATGAGACTTCCTGAAGTATCCTGCAGTCGTAAAACTCTGCGAGGAGACCAGGCTGAGAGTTTGACTCCATTTAAGTAATGCTTCTAGCTGTTAACAGTTTCTCCAAATATAATTCTCTTTGGCTTTTGCATTTTATCTTTTGTAATTTACTAGATGGGGTAATTTACTGGTGCCTGGGTCTCTCTCCACTCATTTTACCTCCTTCCCACCCTCTTCCACAATCGCCCCCATTTTTTCTTTGCCTATCGCCCCTTGCCTCTTCTGCCCTTGCCCCCTCTTTTTTTTTTTTCTTCTGCCCCCCCCCCCCCCCCTCCTCCCTTATCCATCTCCCTGCGTATACCCCTTCTTCCTGTTGAAAAGTTAGGTAAGACTAGCCGCCAACATCTGGCCTCTAACCCTGTCACCCCCAGCAAGCACACATTGTTTTTACAATCATTACTTTGCTGCAACATTGTAAAAATGTAGTTAAATGCTGTGGTTGCATTGAACATGTTATGGAATATTATAAACAGCTGAGAAACTATGGAAAACAAAACCACTGTTACAAACTTCATAGGAGTCACCGAGAGTTGCATTAGGGGGCCACCTATGACAGTCCCGTACCACCAGTGTGTCATCTTTAAAAGTTGGGTAAGACTACCCCCTAACATCTGGCCTCTAATTCTGGAAAGACAGTTGTAAATATTCTCTTGTCAATACTATAGGAAAGAATGTCTGCTTGTCTAACCAGAGTTGGAGGCCAAAATCTAGGGTCCAGCCTTACCTGACTTTGCAGGTGGAAGAGACTGGAATATGGGATCGACATAGCCTACTGAAGATAGGCCCAAGTTAAATGCTTTAAGAAATATTTGTGTTTACAGAGATCCCCTCCCCTGTGATGTTCATAGTCAAATGTGAAATATTTGGTGTGATTAACCCTAGACTTTTCAAGGATTATAATATATATTCTGAGATCCATACAGTTGTATCAGTGCTTCTTAATTTTCTGAGAGAAAGGGGGAGATGGGGGAGGACAAGGGTGAAGGATGATGAGGATGAAGAGGGGGGGGGGTCAAATCAAGTGCATGGGGGGAAAAGGGTGGAAAGTGGAAAGGGAAGAGACCCAGGTGCAGACAAATGCCCATTACATGTACAGTACTTATTATATATACAGGTACTGTAAAGTACAGTATAAATAAACCCTCGATAAAAGCCAAATGCGTATGAATACACTCTGGCTTCCTGTTTCCCGACAATGAATTATTAATTATATACACGCATGTCTTGTATGCAGCCCATCCTCCTGTTATGGTAACGATGAGGACCATAGAATATATACCGAAGTACAACGAAATTAGAAAGTAGAACTTTGAACTATTGAGTAGGACAAACCGGAAAACTATTTTAAACTTGCGTTGCTTTGACAAACTAAAGTAACCTAACCTCCCTAGGCCTAATATACGATATCTGAGGCCTAATATAGTACATATGTGTGCTATACTAGGCTTAGGAATATTTAAGTTTGTGTTTTAGCTACATTTTAAAAATTCCTGACTGATCAGTATACTAGTATCTAAAAGCTAAGTACTGTACATAGAATTCGTGACTATTGACGATCGTCACAAACAGGAGGATGGGTTGAGTATGCACACCTAATACTCAACTATATTGTATGAGTATTAGGAAACATGTAGGTGTGTACACCTACATGTTTCCTGCATCCGGACACACACCCGCATGTATTTTGTAACCACACACATACCTGCACGTATCTTGCATACATACACCAATAATAAAGAACATAGGGGGGGTTATAATCTACTTGATAAACCATTTCCTTTATTAACATTAACTTATGGAAGTGTGGCAGGCATAGTAGCCTCGCCCCCACCCCCAAGCATCTCCAACAATTTCGGCCTAGTTCTTGTCCTGGGCAGGGATGGTCCACTGAGCTATATCCTTAACTGTTGTCCCTTTGTTCACCCACCAGGAATTGAGGACCTGGTTGTAAACCAATTGGTGGGTTGTGTTCCAGTGAAAATTAGTTTAGTTAAGATGAGCTCTGGCATGCGAACAAAACGTAATGATCCCTATTATTACTTTGTTACAAAGTTGTTACATCTTGTTCATGACGTGTTACAACTCGTTCAGACGTAGTTTCTTGGTGGTTGGCGGGTGGAAAGGGCAATTAAGCTTTCATTACCCGGCTAAGAAAAATTAGATTAAATTAATTAGATTAAAACTTGTCTATTCTTGGTCCCACTTGCATAAAAAAAATTTTATACCACATTATAAAAAACCATTTATTATATATTTTTATCTCACATCGTCAGTAAATAATAAAAATTTTGTCTGTTGAGCTTTTCATAGGTGAAGGTTGCCATAGCAACGGCAGTAAACAGAGTGACGCCGAGTAGCAGTAGTGTGTGTCTGCCTCGTGTTCACGCCTAACATTGTAACGCATCGGTAAATGGCTAGAAATGCGTATCACTCGTGCGTTCGTGTGGGAAACTGGTATGAAAACAGATTGATGGAAGAGGTAAGTCTTCTGTGCTGTAGGGGGGGAGGGGCGCCTACCCGAGTAACCCTGACTCACATAGGCCTATACTGCAGTTGTGTTGAATATTCTCTTATACACGTTGCAGTGAAGGAAATTTAACTGTCATTAGAATAAAATGTTAGTACTTAGGGCAAACTATTGGTCGAATGAACACAAATGATATGTTGTATTCCCGAAAAAGTACGTTTTGTACCATGGAATTGTCTAAATACCTCGCAATTAAAGAAGTTGATCAGGAGCTGTCAGATCTAACATAGGCCTAAATAAACGGTCTTAGGCCTATTTAGCACTGCAGTAGGGCCTATAGGGCAGTTTAGGTTTGGTTGTCTTCTGCTCTCACCAAACTAATGGTACAAAATGTGAACCTTTTGGGAGCTAGAGTTCATTTGTGTACCTTCCACCACCAAGTATTATTCTTTTTGGGTGACAGTTTGTAATATTATAACTGTAAAATTCAGATTTTTTTATTATTCTTTTAATTCTTGGTTAAAATATTCTTTATTCTTGGTTAATTTTTGTAGTAGCCGTATGTTCGAATTTTGCCCGAGACGCTATGGGTATTAATGGGTTTAGGTATTGTATGTTCTAACTCTATCTAGAAATTCAACATTATGTTTATAACTCATCTTCTATGCATGTACTTTTACCAGAATAAAAATTTGAATTTGAATTTTGAATGTATTGGTGCATATAATATCTGTATCGTAGTCACTGAGATTCGCAACAACTGCAAGCAACGTTTGTAATTATCTAATACAACCTGGCCGTAATTTGAAAAAGAAAAATAATTGAAAATAAATTTTAGATTTTTTTTTCCAAAACATCAAGTTTTGGAACAGCAGCAAAACACCACCTCAGGTAGGTTAGGAGGGTAGGAAGTTCTCCTAAGGTTTCAAGATGTCATGAAAACAGTTAATTGAACGTTTCCTCTCCTAACCTAACAGCCTATCATAGGACCCAAAACACAACACGAGACGGTCCGTCACTTTCGTGAGCTTATTGTATTTTGAATTACGTCCTATTTTCAGATTGAGTGTTCATACGAGCGAAAAGCGTCATAATTAGTAAGAGATTGTAAATTGCTTTGTCATTAATTTTGGGATTGTGTGTAGTGAGGTTGGCACACACCGCCAGCCGGAAGCCCACCCAACACAACATATTTATTTGTTCTTTTTGAAAGATTTTTTTTTCATTGCATTGTTTTGTTTAGTGTCTTACACTAAGACAATGACTGGAACAATACGTTGATCAAACCAACGTCCTGGTTCAATGATTTTCTCCTAAACATATTAGGTCATTGCGACTTAATTAAATTGTCGTTCATTGGTCCTGGCTGTTCTGTACTTATTTTACGTTGACAGTTAATGAAGTTCATACGTGTTGGCGACCGACAACCTCACTCTTGCCGCCAGAGTAATTCATCTTGACCATTCTGGAGATGAAGGTAGTTGTAGTCACAAAGTTGATCGGTCACTGCGAAAAATCTGTTGACGAGGCTCGCTTACCGTCCAAACCAAACCAAACAGTCCCCCAAAAAATCGGATAAAAACCTGATTTTTGGCAATTATTTTAGTGGACGACGCAGCATTGCGTCATCCCCGAGATTACCGACAGTAAGCGGATGACGCAATGCTGCGTCATGCCCGGACTAGTGTTAAGTTGTTTAAGATTCAGCTACTGGGAACTTAAAGTGCCAAGTAGCACGGGCTATGGTGAGCCCGCGATGGACTTACCTGGCACAGGAGCAGGGCTTTAACTTCTTACAAATGTATTAAGTCGGTTGTAAGATATTAGGCTCGCGTTGTTGGCGTCACCTATTGCTGCAGAACTATAGTTGCACTTTTATATCGAGGAATATTTCGCACTCAATAACAAGAAGGGTAATCAATAAACATTTGCAATTTTATAATTATATTCAAGATAAAATAGGGCACTTCAGAGCTGTGGAATGGAGGTTCCAGCAACCAACAGCTTGCTTGAGCAGACTACCACACACTCCCATAACTAAACCTTCTCATATCTCAAGTCAGTCCAGATCATTACTATTAGTTTCTCCACAGTTACTCGGTTACTGAAACAAAAGCGGTGAGTAGCTGAAGACAAACCGGCAGTCAATACATAACTACACACTTCCTTGTATTTGCTTATATTCCAGAAAAATATAAGTTGGGGGTTAAATGAAAGAAAACCTAAGGCACATTGTGTTAGAGAAAACGGAAAATTTGTCGAGGTACACTAATATAAGTTTGTAGAACTGTACCGTACACAAAACACTATAGGAAGCAATAGTAATCGACCACAGTCTTGCATAACGTTTGTCTGGATTTTAATCCATCAACGATAATTATACATTTACGCAGAAAGAGTAATAAAAGACTGCTGTCGATTGCTTAGTGTATCACCTCGGCAAATCAAATTTGATCTAACTCAAAGAAGTGGAATCATGTGAATACTGGCAAGGTAAGCATACTAAATGGATCTGTAAAGGGTGTTTTTCTCAATAGTGTCAAGAAAAGTCTTCTCTAATATATAAATATCTCTATAAACAAGAAGATGAAGATGCATTAAGTGTGCTTAGCCCGCTAGCACAGACACACACGCTATACACACACATGTACACACACACACACAACGTCACGCTGTACACATGTATACCTGTACACACGCACACAGATCACCACAGCACTATCATTCAGGTAAATCAGGTATTCACAGCGTGTGACTGACGTTCCAAGAACCCAACCTGACCTGGATCCCAGACTTGATGCCAGTTCCTGTGACATATAACTGCTTTCAGCGCATGGATTTACAGGTGTCCGAATTGGTTTTTGTGAAACTCATTTCTTATATTGTATTTACAACTATCAGCTCGAGAGAGGCGTCTACCGTTGGGTCAGGCCTAAGAGGTTATGGCATTCGTGGCGGACGTTCCTGAATGTTTAATGGAGGTCTTGTAGAGTCTGCGTCCGAAGTCATTGTTGAACTTGGAGAGCAGCGCCTCCTCGCTCAAGTTCTCGTCATATTCGTCAGAGCTTCCCTCGTCACTTTCCTCCGAAGACGACGAAGAGGAGCTTTCTTCGTCATCTTCGTCGGATTCTTCTTCGTCTTCGTCACTGTCTTCACCCTCTTCACTGCTGTCGGCACCTTCTTCAGATGAGCTGTCTTCCTCAGAGTCCTCCTCTGAACTTTCCTCTTCCTCTTCCTCCTCTGAGCCCTCCTCTTCTTCCTCTTCCTCCTCTTCTTCCTCTTCCTCCTCTGAGCCCTCTTCTTCATCCTCCTCCTCTTCTTCCTCTTCCTCCTCTTCCTCCTCTTCCTCCTCCTCTTCTTCCTCCTCTTCCTCCTCCTCTTCGTCCTCCTCTTCCTCCTCTTCTTCCTCTTCTTCTTCTTCCTCGCCTTCCTCCTCTTCTTCCTCCTCACCTCCCTCCTCTTCCTCTTCTTCGCCTCCCTCTTCTTCCTCCTCGCCTCCCTCTTCCTCTTCTTCACCTCCCTCCTCTTCCTCTCCTCCCTCCTCCTCTTCTCCTCCCTCTTCCTCTCCTCCCTCCTCTTCCTCTCCTCCCTCCTCTTCCTCTCCTCCTTCCTCTTCCTCTCCTCCCTCTTCCTCTCCTCCCTCTTCTTCCTCTCCTCCCTCCTCTTCCTCTCCTCCCTCCTCTTCCTCTCCTCCCTCCTCCTCTTCACCTCCCTCTTCCTCCCCTCCCTCCTCACCTTCACCGTGTCCTTCAGCATTATCACCGCGGGCCGTGGCGGGCACACCCTGGGCAGCTGCAGCTCCACCACCACCAGCAGCAGCAGCAGTGCCAGCAACAGCAGCAGTAGTAGTGCCAGCAGCAGCAACTTGAGCAGCGGCATCGCCTTCTGCTGCCAGGGAATGCATGGCTTTCCTCTTTTCGTAGAAATTCAGAAATGCTTCCTTGGCTTTCTTCACCTCTTCGGTGTCTTCGGGAAGATTGTTGCTAATGACCCTGAAGCCATCGGCGCCGGAGACGTAGTGGACTTGGACGTCCTTCCCGCTGGCGTCCGTGTAGGAATATTTGCCGACGGTTTGGCCCTTCCCATCGGAGGCTTCCATATGAGACCGGCCTTCGGCGGAGAGGTCGTAGCCGTAGACGTAGCGGCCGTCTCCAGGACGCTCCAGGAACTGAACATTGGCGTCTTGGGTCTTGGCCCGGCTGCGTTGTTTGTCAATTTGGGTGTTCCATATTCTGTTGAGGTCCTTCTGGGTCTTCTGGGGAAGACTCTGCAGCCTCACGGTGCTTTTGGCTGGTCTTGCTGAGAGAGGAGACTCTTGGGCTGGCCGAGCCTCGGGGGTGAACACTATGCACGCCGCGACTGCCACAACCAACACCACCTGCGACACAAAGGTGACGTATTAGCCTTTAACAAGGTACAGTGGGGGGGTGCAAGGTACAGGGGGAGGGGTGTGTGCAAGGTACAGAGGGGTGGTACAAGGTACAGGGGGGGGGGGTGCAAGGTACAGGGGGGTGGTACAAGGTACAGAGGGGGTGTGTGCAAAGTACAAGGGGGTGGTACAAGGTACAAGGGGGGTGGTACAAGGTACAGGGGGGTGCAAGGTACAACGGTGTGTGCAAGGTACAGGGGGTGTGCAAGGTACAGGGGGTGGGTGCAAGGTACAGGGGGGGCGTGTCGGCAAATGTTGATGAGTTAAGATGTCTGAATAACACAATATTAGGATTTCTTAAGTACCAAATTCTAATTATCTGCAGCAAACAAAAGTAAACATTCTTAATTAAAAAAAAAAAAGTACACGAACGATCAGACGAGCAACGCTGTCAATCTTCGTCTTAATTTTGACGTGTTTTCAAATCTCAGAAACCTTTAGTAATGAGAAAAGTTATAATAACTAGTTATAAAAACTTCGTATTACCTGTAAAAGACGAGAGTTGCAGTGAAAATCAGGCTAATACCACTTTTAAACTATTACCGAATGTGGAAGATGGTTGTAAAGCTGACGAGGAGCTAAGAACGAGACAGAGAAACAGTAGTTTGGGGGATATTATTTCTCTGTCACATGGAGGTGTTATTTGATACACTTGGTGACCCGGGGCCAGATTCACGAAGCAGTTACGCAAGCACTTACGAACGTGTACATCTTTCCTCGATCTTCGACGGCTTTGGTTACATTTATTAAACAGTTTACAAGCATGAAAACTTGCCAATCAACTGTTGTTATTGTTATAAACAGCCTCCTGGTGCTTCGGAGCTCATTAACTGTTTAATAACTGTAAACAAAGCCGCCAAAGATTGAGAAAAGATGAACAGGTTCGTAAGTGCTTGGGTAAGTGCTTTCGTGAATCTGGCCCCAGGTGTTTATCCCTGGCGCCAGGTGCTGGAACCGGTTTGGTTATTCAACACCAGGTTTTCACTAGAACATGATCCGATAATCTGTTTACAGCAAGGTCCTCTAATTACTTTTAGGTGAACATAGTAAATGAAGTGCCTATACGTCCCAACCTGTCTCGGGTGTGAACCCCAAGTCTTCCCGCATGTGAAGAGTCCAAGTGAGCAACTGAATACAAGGCTTCATTTAAAGGTGATGTGCACAGCTCGGAGGCGCACACGTGCACATCAAGAAGCACATCAATCAACTGGAAAAGAGGCAAAGGCATGCTACAAAATGGCTTCTGAAAATGGAAAACAAAGAGTTACGAAGTGAGGCTAAAGGCGCTAAATATGCCAAGAACCTGTACACCAGTTGATTGACGGTTGAGAGGCGGGACCAAAGAGCCAGAGTTCAACCCCCGCAAACACAACTAGGTGAGTACCCTGCTGGCTGAGTGGACAGCACGCTTGACTCGTAATCCTGTTGGACTGGGGTTCGATTCCCGGCGCCGGCGAGAAACAAAATGGGCAGAGTTTCTTTCACCCTGATGCTCCTGTTACCTAGCAGTAAATAGGTACCTGGGAGTTAGACAGCTGTTACGGGCTACTTCCTGGGGACGGTGTGTGTGTTAAAAAAGGTTGTTAGTAGTTAGTAACAGTTGATTGACAATTGAGAGGCGGGCCGAAAGAGCAGAGCTCAACTCCCGCAAGTACAACTAGGTGAGTACACAGGCGTGCGCGCGCGCGCAAGCAGATACAGTACATGACCTTACCAAAGTTGCCGACTCATTACCGAACACAGCAAGGCAAGCAAATTGTTCCTAATATTCTAATAAGAGTGAAACTTTTTCCATTTATGAAAAAAGCGGATATTTACGCAGATAAATGTCGGAGCAGCAACTGACCGATGACTAAACAGGTTCGCGTTTTTGAACCTTTAACCCCTGGCCTTATCTGACAGAACCAGCAACACAGGGTTCTACACTGCAGGCTTGGACCACTTGTAGATCCTTAAGTACACCTGTATTATTTAACCTATTCTCAGGCAAAGCTCATATGTCAAGTAAATCTTCCAGCAACAAGCCCAAAATCTTCCAGTACCAAGCCCGAAATCTTCCAGTACCAAGCCCGAAATCTTCCAGCACCAAGCCTGAAATCTTCCAGCACCACGCCCGAAATCTTCCAGTACCAAATCCGAAATCTTCCAGTACCAAGTCCGAAATCTTCCAGTACCATGCCCGAAATCTTCCAGCAACAGGCCCTAAATCTTCCAGCAACAAGCCCTGAATCTTCCAGCAACAAGCCCAAAACCTCCCAGTAATCTTACCATGCTGGGAAGATCACTGTTTCGTTCCATTCGTGACCATAATCTACAAACATTTCTCATGTCTGATCGAAGAGGTCAGGGTTCGAGCCATGCCCCGGGCATTACCCACCAAGGCCCTCCTCATGCCCCGAGCTATTCAGACTATCATGAACGCTCCTAAATGTTCATGGAGGGTCGAGCGGTATCTCCCGAGCCCCGCCTTACCAGGTATCGACTTGTTTTGAGGCCCTGAGGGTCTGCCTCCCTACAAACTGTTCGCAAGTTGTTCGCTCTTGTATTTCAGATTGCACACAAATTGTCTAACAGCGTGTCCCCCTGGTATTACAGTTGTCCCTAGTATAAGGCCTCTCCACCTGTCCCTGGTATTACAGTTGTCCCTAGTATAAGGCCTCTCCACCTGTCCCTGGTATTACAGTTGTCCCTAGTATAAGGCCTCTCCACCTGTCCCTGGTATTACAGTTGTCCCTAGTATAAGGCCTCTCCACCTGTCCCTGGTATTACAGTTGTCCCTAGTATAAGGCCTCTCCACCTGTCCCTGGTAATTACTAATTTGTATGGCATCAGGTCTGCAAAGCAGAAAATAATGCAGCAGGATAACTTGTGGTAGAGACCACGGAGTCACCCATCAGGGGGTCATCCATCAGGGGGGTCATCCATCAGGGGGTCATCCATCAGGGGGGTCATCCATCAGGGGGTCATCCATCAGGGGGTCATCCATCAGGGGGGTCATCCATCAGGGGGTCATCCATCAGGGGGTCATCCATCAGGGGGTCATCCATCATAGGGTCACCCATCAGGGGGTCATCCATCAGAGGGTCATCCATCAGGGGGTCATCCATCAGGGGGTCATCCATCATAGGGTCATCCTCGCCCTCCGTTTGACGACGTCATCTGCCACCTCCCTTAACACCAGTATTCACGTTCCATTAACGGCATTAAAGTTACCGTTGACGTTTCTTACGTTGCGAGACAGTCGAGACGTATACGTCGCGGCGTCTATACAAACGACGTCGATTTTCCCACAGCGCCTTGCGTGCGAACTTAAGTTGGCCTTCAAGTGTGGTGTAATAATTAACTCTTGGCTGAAGAAAAAAATCGATGAACGCAAGTGACTTCACGAGAGAGAGAGAGACAGAGATAGACAGAGACGGTTGATTTAGAGTAAGAACTCTTACTCTTAAATGAGGGTACAAGCTAAGTGTCACTCATCAAGAATCCAGTGCGCACAGATCCTGTACCCACAATCCGTTCGCTACCAAAAGGTATCGTAGTATCCCCCAAAATGGCCACGGCAGGTCATTTTCTGTGATACATTTTCTAACACCCGATGCCGCTGTTCAGTAAATAGGTTTACTGAATAGAGGAATTTTCAAAAACTACAAAAACCTCATCAATTTGCTGTTGTTGACGACAATCCACGTTCATGTGTGGTGCAGCATGAACTACCTGTGGGATAGAGAGCCGAGAGTGCTCCCCAGGCAGGATAGAGAGCCGAGAGTGCTCCCCAGGCAGGATAGAGAGCCGAGAGTGCTCCCCAGGCAGGATAGAGAGCCGAGAGTGCTCCCCAGGCAGGATAGAGAGCCGAGAGTGCTCCCCAGGCAGGATAGAGAGCCGAGAGTGCTCCCCAGGCAGGATAGAGAGCCGAGAGTGCTCCCCAGGCAGGATAGAGAGCCGAGAGTGCTCCCCAGGCAGGATAGAGAGCCGAGAGTGCTCCCCAGGCAGGATAGAGAGCCGAGAGTGCTCCCCAGGCAGGAGCAATTGAAGTGGGTCGTCACTGTTACTGTGATCCCGTTACCCCCGCCAATCCTTACCTCCCTTTCTTCTTTACATGCGACCTTCAGCTTCCCCCACCCCTCCCCATGCCCAGATACCCCACCCCTCCCCTTCGTACTCATTTCACATATAATTGCGTGTGTGTGTGTGTGTGTGCACAGAAATATAGTTACATGTGTACTCACTTATTTGTGCTTGCAGGATCGAGCATTGACTCTTGGATCCCGCCTTTCTAGCCATCGGTTGTTTACAGCAATGACTCCTGTCCCATTTCCCTATCATATCTAGTTTTAAAATTATGAATAGAGTTTGCTTCCACAACCTGTTCCCCAAGTGCATTCCATTTTCCCACTACTCTCACGCTAAAAGAAAACTTCCTAACATCTCTGTGACTCATCTGAGTTTCCAGCTTCCATCCATGTCCCCTCGTTCTGTTACTATTCCGTGTGAACATTTCGTCTATGTCCAATCTGTCAATCCCTCTGAGTATCTTATACGTTCCTATCATGTCCCCCCTCTCCCTTCTTTCTAGTGTCGTAAGGCACAGTTTCCTCAGGCGCTCCTCATACCCCATCACTCGTAACTTTGGGACGAGTCTCGTTGCAAACCTCTGAACCTTTTCCAGTTTCATTATATGCTTCTTCAGATGGGGACTCCATGATAGTGCGGCATACTCTAAGACTGGCTTCACGTAGGCAGTGTAAAGCGCCCTAAATGCCTCCTTACTTACGTTTCTGAATGATGTTCTAACTTTTGCCAGTGTAGAGTACGCTGCTGTCGTTATCCTATTTATATGTGCCTCAGGAGATAGATTAGGTGTTACGTCCACTCTGGGGTGTTACGGGGTGTTACGGGTGGGGTGTTAATCCACCCCGTGTTACGGGGTGTTATGTCCACTACGTTACGTTCACCTAAGTGCTGCTGTGTGTGTGCACACAAATATGTTAGATGGAGGAAGAGATAGAAAGATACCGAGAGATAAGAGATGGAGGGATGCAAGGCGATAGAAAGAGATATAGAGAGGTAGAGACAGACATATAGAGAATATAATGACTGGCCCAAGTCCACCTACAAACGAAGTGAAGGTCGAATATCCCTCCGTCCCAGTACTCCTTAAATACGCCTAACCACGCCCGTCAGAGAGCGTATATCCCCACCTATCCCCCCCCTCCCTCCCCCCCTCCCTCCCCCCCTACCAGGAGCCCCCAAAGACCTTGCCGGTTAGTTTTTGCCTCTTTTTTGCGGTGCCCGACACAGCATTCACTCTCACTCTCGGTGTATCCCGCGGCCTCCACCCCCGCCGGGACAACACCCCGCCACAACCCAGATTGTGTCCACGCCTTGTCAGTGACCTTCGTAGCCTCCTGGAGCCTTGTGATGACATGAACACTACGGACCGATAATATGCGTACCTTCATGGGTATACCCCTTGGTGTGTACCTTTATGTAAACCTCATTGTGGACTGTTTACACTGGAGGATATGTGTGTCGCTGTGTTTTTAATGGTGATATAGATCTGCTTGTGATGGGGATTTGTTATGAGATCAGGGAGGCTGAGGGCGCTGGTATCTTGAACCCTGATCTGGCATCCCTTTTCCCCAGCTTTTATGAGTGGATGCTGATTAATCTCATTCATGAGCCAGCATCCCCATCTCTCGTGAACGCTTAATGCCTTCACGCCACATGAACAGCTAAACACAAATGATCCGATACAAGATATGAGAGTTAATACACATCCTTGTGCTGTTGGGAATCATTATACGGAGACAAGAAAGGTTCATTAAGACTGGAAGTGGAAGCTTGAGATTTGATGGGTTGTGGCGATCCAGATGAAGTCAGTGAGGCGTGTTCAGGGTGTGGGTGGAGGCCTGTATTCACCCAGGTCTCCTCATTGGCCACAACGACCAAATTACAACGTCCTAACCCATGCATAGGAAACGTCGATATTTTTTGTTTGTAGCAGAATTTCAAAACAGGTTGCATTTGTAAGGTTGGTTTGACGTGTTCTTTGAGAGGACGGGTGATGGGGTGGGGTGGGGGGGGGGAGGTTGATGGGGTGAGTGGACCACAATAAATGGGTTGATGGGGCTATTAAGGTCGGGAGCAGCTGCAGATTATCTCAGGAAATTAAAATTGTCAAAAGTAATTTGACAAGTTAATAGAGGAAGCGGCAATTAAACTCAAATTACCATTTATAGGATTTTCACGACCTTGCAGCCGTCACCACTGCTATACCAGCCACTTAAAAGTGCATTGCTCAATTACATATTGCGATGGCGACAAACAAGCCAACCACACAGGCTGTGTGTTTGTAATGAGGGCGGACGAGGAGTCACAATGACGTGGCTGCAATATGTTGGGGACGACGACGTTTCGGTCCGTCCTGGACCAATCTCACAATCGACTCGAGAACGGCCCAGGACGGACCGAAACGTCGTCGTCCCTTCACTTTCTAGTGTGTGGTGTGGTCAACAATGACGGCAGAGTTGGGTTACGAGGAGGAAGGGAAGGTCCACCACGCAGCAAGAAGGGAAGGTCCACCACACAGCAAGAAGGGAAGGTCCACCACACAGCAAGAAGGGAAGGTCCACCACACAGCAAGAAGGGAAGGTCCACCACACAGCAAGAAGGGAAGGTCCACCACACAGCAAGAAGGGAAGGTCCACCACACAGCAAGAAGGGAAGGTCCACCACACAGCAAGAAGGGAAGGTCCACCACGCAGCAAGAGCCAAGTCGCTGTGCCACAGTGGACGGGAAGTGAGGGTGATAAATAATTGTTTTTAATTCTAATCAAATTAGAGACGTCCATAAGAGGAGTGGGGATAAATAATCTAATTACCCCGCCTTTGTCTTGTGCGCAGGCGCTCTAGTACCCTCTGGAAGGACGTGCCCCTCAAGGCCGATATCTTATTAATGTTGCATCGTTTCCAACTCATATCTGGAAGATCAACCAGCGTGGCCCGGGGCTCCGGGTACGGTCATTATAAGGCCACGGCGTGGAGTTCCGTAGGGTGATAATCCCAGTTAGTTACCACGGCGCCTCAGGGGAGTGACAGCGCCACTGTCCCCACATTTGCCTCGTCACTGCACCCTATACGATTTATATAATTATATATAGACTCAATTTCTCCCTCCCCTGTCTGTTCTCCCAGCAGTGAATAGGCTACCTGGTTGTTAAACGATTTGGCGGGTCGTATTCCAGGGAAAATTAGAATTAAGGACCTGCCCTGAACGCTACGCGCGCTGGTGGCTGTACAAGAACGTAAGAACTCTTGTATATATAAATAAATAAATAATAATGTTGATAAAAGTGTCTAAAAAATAAGCAAATAAACGGCATGAGGAACCCGATAAAGCCGAGACAAAATAACGCTTCTAAAACGCGCGAAGTTAACCCTCCCGCCAACGCATAGAAAACATGGATGTTAACGGCCACTTTTCATAGTCCTTATTTTGTCCGTTGAACACAACGGACAAAAACAAGTGATGAACAAAGAGCGGCCAATATTATCCCGGGGGAGGAGAACATCGGCGCCCAAACAGGTGTTTGGAACCCTGGCAGTCCTTGACGAACTAAAACACGCCGGTCTGTGCGTGTGTTTGTGTATATGCCCGTAGCTGCTTCGTGTCGACTGACCTACAGTACAGGCTTTTTCTTGTGGGGGGGGGGGGGGGGGGGGTAGGGGGTAGAGGCGATGGGGAGGGATAGGTTAAATGTTGGCGTCCATGACTGAATGATGACGGGCGGTGCCTCAGGTGATGGGGAAGTGGGATGGGGGGGTGGAAAGGGGGGGAGAAGGAAGGGGGATGAGGGACAGTGACAGGAAACCAACAAGGTTGCCCGGGTCGGGACTTGAAGGGACGGAAGAATGCAGAGGAAGAATGGAAGATGAAAGATAATATTGTATTATTAAGAAGAAAAACAGAAGAAATAAGAAAAACCAAGAAATTTAAAGAATAATAAAGAAGGAATCTAACTATTAAAAGGCCCAGAAAAAGTGCGATGAAAACCCCTCAGAACACACAAGAATTTCACAACAATTCAAGGTTTGAATTTCACCCTTGTATTGACTTCTCTGCATCACTGAGATCATCAACAATTGCCAGTTAAGATGGGATCAGGCGGACAGCATCCTGGGAATGTCTCAAGCGCCTGCGTAAGACAGGTTTTTATCTAAGAGTGATTTAGTGAATGCAGGCGTACGAGCTAGGAAAATATCCCCAGTATGCATCTCATATTCTAACGCGGAAGAGCGACATTATATTAGTCATACCTTTAGTGTAAAAACATATTGTTGATCCTGGTATACTCTATAATAGTGTATCTTGAATATACCCTGTCTTTATTAATATAATTAGTTATATATCAAAACACTATTCACTTATACAAACAAAAATAATTTACAAATCAAATAAAATTAATAAAATAAATAATTACGAGGAAAAATAAATTAACAAATACAGTATGTAACCTCATTTTGGGGAGGTGTGGGGTAGCGTGTGTGACAGGTGTTTACATACCTGGCTCGGACACTAACACCTGCAGGTGTGTAACAGGTGTTTACACACCTGTCTTGGAGACCTTGCCACACAGGTAGAGGCCTGGGTTAAGGTGAGCCAGCGCCAGTTTTTCAACACCATGTACTACTACCTTTATGCTGCTCTGTCTCTCACTCTTCTCTCTAGGCACCATTCTTTGACATTTAAAGTCACCACACCTCCGTCTACGGCCGTGTTTTGTCGTGGTTGGTGTTATTCTAGATTCAGCCACTCGGAACAAAAAGTTCCAAGCAGCACCGGCTATGGTGATCCCGAAGTGGACTTGTTTTTGTTTTGATGTGCTTTAAATTCAAGTTCGTTTTTTTATAACATTTCTCTTTGTTAGGGGAAACCCAATACTAGGAAACTGTAAGCGATATAATGAGGTGCTTACAATGTATATGATGAACGGATACTATGTAAGTACAGTGCTCCTGTATAATGTTCCTTAGTTATGTCTCTGGACAACGTTCCATCAAGGTAAATTAATATCCACTTCAAGGATACATTTTACGGGTTATTCATGCCCGTGCCACCTTTTGGGTGGCTTAATCTTCATCAATCAATCAATCAATCAAAGATACGTTCTTCGTGACGGTCGTGGCGGCTTAGTTCGTATTTAAGCAGCAATTCATGATCTGGTAAGAGCTACGAGGTCGTTCTTAGCCCCTAGGTTTGCTACGACCTCGTAAACTGTTTAATAAATGCCAACACAGCCGCCATGGACGTAAGAGGTACAAAATATCTTAAGTGATCTTATGTATCTTTATTATAGACGTGAAAAAGAACTTAGCGTTATTTTTAAGTATTTGGCAAATTTATTACTCTATTTTGTAATTTAATATATTCTCTAACCGATAACTTTAATTAAATGATTTATATAACATTAAATTTAATCCCCTTTAATTAAAATAATAAAGTTCCCTACACAAATAAGTCAATAAAACGACTCATGAACTGAATCTTCCAATATTTACACAAAATTAAATGGCAATAAAACAAATGCTAAACTGAATGAACAAAAAACGGTACTTTTAATTAAATATTTAAAGGGTAACTAAAAGATAATTGTTTACCTTCCACGGGTGACTACTATGAACAAATATGATCAAAAGGACAGTTATATACTTGAAAAGTGTTCCGTCACTACACACACACCACTATTCTGAAGCCGTTCTGCGTTACACACAGAAACCACAATAGCGTGATGCATCAAATGAACAAATCCACAAGGGCCGTGACGAGGGTTCGAACTTACGTCCGCGAGGATCCTTGTGGATTTGTTCCGTTCTGCGTTATTGAGCAAGTTTAGAGTAATGAAGACGTTAAGCGAGTCGTTAGTTAGCATCAACGCCCTGACCTATCCGTTGTGACAACGAAACAATGAAACTGACCAATAAGTAACGCCGGAATTCGACATTATCAATCTGACCTGAATAGCCAATCATTAAGCATTTTACTTCAAGGAAAAAACAACCGACCAATAGGGCATAACCTTTCAAGACACGATATTTAAAGACCAAATAGTCAATCCGTCGGCAAGCTGTCAAGACTTCTGACTGACCAATGGGCCGCCAGGAGGGGCGTCTGGCTGACCAATGAGCCTCCAGGAGGGGCGTCTGACTGACCAATGGGCCGCCAGGAGGGGCGTCTGACTGACCAATGGGCCGCCAGGAGGGGCGTCTGACTGGCCAATGGGCCGCCAGGAGGGGCGTCTGGCTGACCAATGAGCCTCCAGGAGGGGCGTCTGACTGACCAATGGGCCGCCAGGAGGGGCGTCTGACTGGCCAATGGGCCGCCAGGAGGGGCCCGGGTGTCAAGGTCACGTGATGTACGGTACCATAGACCAGGGGCCAGATTCACGAAGCAGTTACGCAAGCACTTACGAACTTGTACATCTTGTCTCAATCTTTGGCGGCATTGTTTACAATTATTAAACAGTTAATGAGCTCCGAAGCACCTGTTATTGTTATAAACAGCCCGATTGGGCTGTTTATAACAATAACAACAGTTGATTGGGAAGTTTTCATGCTTGTAAACTGTTTAATAAATGTAGCCAAAGCCGTCAAAGATTAAGGAAAGGTGTACACGTTCGTAAGTACTTGCGTAACTGCTTCGTGAATCTGGCCCCAGTTTTATAGTTAAAAATTATCAACGATCGCGTTCGTCCTGTGATTAATAGATGAACTTATATTTAATTTTAATTTTTGTCTTTAAGCTCGTTTTTAAGTGCATTATTTGTATCGTTAATCGCTTTATTTTTATTCGTAACTCTGTATACGGTATATTTTATTATTTTACCTTATGTTTTGTATGTTTTTAACTTGTCAATTGCTGGCCTCTTCTGTGTATTATACCCAACCACTTGGGCTGGACGGTAGAGCGACGGCCTCGCTTCATGCAGGTCGGTGTTCAATCCCCGACTGTCCAAGTGGTTGGGGCACCATTCCTCCCCCCCCACCCCCCTCTTCCCTCCCCCCTGTACCATACCAAATCTTTTCCAAGAGGTATATAGTCGTAATGGCTTGGCGTTCTCTTCTGATAGGTCCTTTCCGTTCTCCTCTGTGTAACACATTCTCTGTCCTTCTTGTAGATATTATAGATAATAACTTGGGATATTGGTCTCTGTGTCTCCAAGACATGATCCAGCTGGCCACAGAGCCAGAAAACACACACACACACACACACACACACACACACACACACACACACACACACACACACACACACACACACACACACACACACACACACACACGTGTGAGAAGGGCTGCGGTGCCCAGCACGTGGCTGGGTGTGGCTGGGCACGTCACAGAGACCAGGAAGTGAGTGGGCATGTTCATGCCTCCAGGGCATAAACATACCCAAACATCCTCCAGCCCAGCCTCAAGGTAAGGTAAAGTAAGCCCGTAGGGCAGTGTTGACACGAAGGCTGGAGGGGCAGCGGGAAGTAGAAGGGATGTGTTATAGACATTTAATGTGAGGGGGAAAGTAAATTAATAGGCAGAACCAGTTATTATCTAAATCTCAGTCAAATATGAACAAACGTACGTGTGTGTGTAATTACCTAAGTGTAGTTACAGGATGATAGCTACGCTCGTGGTGTCCCGTCTTCCCAACACTCTTTGTCATATAACGCTTTGAAACTACTGACGGTCTTGGCCTCCACCACCTTCTCACCTAATTTGTTCCAATCGTCTACCACTCTGTTTGCGAAAGTGATTTTTTTTTATATTTCTTCGTCTTCTGTGTGTGTGTGTGTGTGTGTGTGTGTGTGTGTGTGTACTCACCTAGTTGTACTCACCTAGTTGTGTTTGCGGGGGTTGAGCTCTGGCTCTTTGGTCCCGCCTCTCAACCGTCAATCAACAGGTGTACAGATTCCTGAGCCTATCGGGCTCTGTCATATCTACACTTGAAACTGTGTATGGAGTGAGCCTCCACCACATCACCCCCTAATGCATTCCATTTGTCAACCACTCTGACACTAAAAAAGTTCTTTCTAATATCTCTGTGGCTCATTTGGGCACTCAGTTTCCACCTGTGTCCCCTTGTGCGTGTTCCCCTTGTGTTAAATAGACTGTCTTTATCTACCCTATCAATCCCCTTCAGAATCTTGAATGTGGTGATCATGTCCCCCCTAACTCTTCTGTCTTCCAGCGAAGTGAGGTTTAATTCCCGTAGTCTCTCCTCGTAGCTCATACCTCTCAGCTCGGGTACTAGTCTGGTGGCAAACCTTTGAACCTTTTCCAGTTTAGTCTTATCCTTGACTAGATATGGACTCCATGCTGGGGCTGCATACTCCAGGATTGGCCTGACATATGTGGTATACAAAGTTCTGAATGATTCTTTACACAAGTTTCTGAATGCCGTTCGTATGTTGGCCAGCCTGGCATATGCCGCTGATGTTATCCGCTTGATATGTGCTGCAGGAGACAGGTCTGGCGTGATATCAACCCCCAAGTCTTTTTCCTTCTCTGACTCCTGAAGAATTTCCTCTCCCAGATGATACCTTGTATCTGGCCTCCTGCTCCCTACACCTATCTTCATTACATTACATTTGGTTGGGTTAAACTCTAACAACCATTTGTTCGACCATTCCTTCAGCTTGTCTAGGTCTTCTTGAAGCCTCAAACAGTCCTCTTCTGTTTTAATCCTTCTCATAATTTTAGCATCGTCCAGAACATCGTGTGTGTGTGTGTGTGTGTGTGTGTGTGTGTGTGTGTGTGTGTGTGTGTGTGTGTGTGTGTGTGTGTGTGTAAAATACTCGAATTGCCGTTGGAAAAGTTTGTCAAGATGCATGTTATCATATCAGAGTGTGGGAGTGTGCAATATTGCACCATTGCAAGGCACACTGCAACATTTTCCGTTCTTGTTATCGGGCCGTGACCCCCCCCCCCTCCCTATCCCCCCTATCTACAACCGAACCCAAATCTAACCAGACGTAATGCTTCCCCTGCAGTCGTCTTGGGCCGCCCTAACCCTAACCTGCAACTCTCAACCATCTGTTGACAGTTACGCATTAATCGCCTCGTTGCGACAGGGACCGGGGGGGGGGGGGAATTAAGCCAGTCAACACGTTGTGACGCGTCTGCCACAGTCACGGCTGTTAGAGGTCAAGGGTCGTGTGGCAGCAAATGTTTTACAAATGAACTTGAGTAATGAAGCAAATATCTGCCAGGCATTAAGTATACATGAAGAATTTGTATATATTTATTATGATTACTCTGTATGTATGTATTTATGTATATTTCCAATTTGTATTTGCTATTTGTGTCAGCAGAATCAAGCTATTAGCTCTTGGACCCCGCCTTTCTAACCAATCTATTTTCCTTTGTTATATCTACTGCATATATTTCTCTCTAACACACGCGTACGCACACACATCGCCAGGAAGCAGCCCGTAGCAGCTGTCTAACTCCCAGGTACCTATTTACTGCTAGATGAACACTGCACCAGGGGTGAAAGAAACTCTGCCTATTTGATTTGGTTTTGCCTCTGCCGGGGATCGAATCTGGGCCCTTAAGACTACAACCCCAGAGCGCTATCCACTCAGCCGCGAGGCCTCACCCTAAAAAATGATTCCAGTGTCCTGGACTGATCAAACAACTGGAAGAACTGTGACGGCCAAACACAGTGTTCCAGAGAGGAAATACTCTTCTCCTGCTTGCTGGGATGCACTCTACTCGCGCTTGCTGGGATGCACTCTACTCCTGCTTGCTGGGATGCACTCTACTCGTGCTTGTAGATACGCACTCTACTCCTGGTTGATGGGGTTCTGGGAGTTCTTCTACTCCCCAGGCGCGGCCCGAGGCCAGGCTCGACTCGTGTACTCATTCTACTCCTAAGTGTAAGTACACTACTGCTTGAAGAAGTAAGAAGACACTCATCAGGACACGTGGATAAAGAGGGTTATTCATCAGGCGGCGATCTTCATCATGAGTAAGTAGCCGCTGAGACGACTTACCCACTGAGTACCCATGATGCTCTGAAGTCCGCTGGTGAACACCACTCGGACTAACTTCACACTGACCTTTGGCGCCCAAGTTCCCCGCCTTATATACCTGCGCCCTCCACCCCTCCCCCGCCCTCTCTCCACCCCCACCCAACATGGCGGTCATTGACTGATTTTCATGAATCAGAGATGTTGTTGTTGTTCTAGATTCAGCTACTGGCAACATAAACGGTCCAAGTAGCACGGGCTATGGCGAGCCCGTAGTGGACTTACCTAGTACAGAAGCGGGGCAAGTAGCACGGGCTATGGTGAGCCCGTCGTGGACTTACCTGGAACAGGAGCGGGACAAGTAGCACGAGCTATGGTGAGCCCGTAGTGGACTTACCTGGCACAGGAGCGGGGCAAGTAGCACGGGCTATGGTGAGCTCGTAGTGGACTTACCTGGCACAGGAGCGGGGCAAGTAGCACGGGCTATGGTGAGCTCGTAGTGGACTTACCTGGCACAGGAGCGGGGCAAGTAGCACGGGCTATGGTGAGCCCGTAGTGGACTTACCCGGCACAGAAGCAATATTTGAATCGTTGGTGCCAAGAGTTAAATTCATTCTCTCCACTATACCAGCGCCAATCAACACATTGAGATGTTTTGCACAATCGCCTCTATAATGGTCCAGGACGGAGCGAACCGTCGTCGTCCCTTCACCTTCTAGTGTGTGGCGAGTGGTCAACATTGAGGAGAACCATTTGGGCGCAGGTCACCAGGACCAGGTCACTGAGTCAGATGGATGGGGTCACACACAGAGATCACACTAACGTGATGCAGCAAATGAACAAATCCACAAGGGAGTGGATTAAGGCAGTGTCTGGGATGCTCCCGGACGCAGGTTCGAATCCTCGTCACGGCCCTTGTGGATTTGTTCATGGATGGGGTGGTGACCTCTTGGCCAGAATGGTGTGGAACTGGTGCCATTATGTTACTTTTTTGTACTTCAGATCACCGCGGTATTTCCGGTGTCTCGTTCAAGATGACCATCTCAGAGAATTAGTATATTGCATCTTGAGACGCATTTCCAAGCGCTGTGGTATGTACGTATGTCCTTGACATTATGGGGCCCTGAATGCTGTATAAACAAGTCTACCTTTTAACGCCGTTTTCTTTTTAGCATACCAAATATATGGGGGTAATTGTTCTGAAAAATCTTCAACGAAATAGACGAGAGAATAGTTCAAGGATAGATCGTTGTCATGAGGATCCGTCTTGAATAGATGGGAGCGGGCAGTGCCGGATGGTGGAGGATGGAGACAAAGCCTCAATAGTTCCCGCCATCACACCCATCGTTCAAGGGCCCCATCAATGATGGCGCCACGACCCCCCCTTGTCACGTCAACACCCTCACTACACCCTTCAACTGGCCGTCCTCAGTCACCTGTCGACCAGTTCTATACTTCCCACAAGTTAGGATTTACCTCCTGGCTAGTACCTGCTCTACGAGGCTGTTTGTATTCGCAGCCTGCATGCCACCCTTCTGGAAAGATAAGCAACGACAGTTTGGATGGACACATAAACTATTGGCAACACTGTTAGCTACCTTGGACTTCGTTCCCCAGGATGAGCACCGACGTTACCTCGAGTGTGACATCCTTCCCAGGACGGACTTTTGTGGGTGTAGGCCTTGGACCCTCGCCGCTCTCTGCTCAACGCCCACAACCTAGCAAGACTCTCTAACATACCGCTCCTGTGCCAGGTAAGTCTACTACGGGGCTCACCATAGCCCGTGCTACTTGCAAGTTGTTCCGAGTAGCTGAATCAACAACAACAACAACATTTAGTCTAACAAACTCACGCTATTCAACATTTGACAAGTTGATGAAGGAAGAAGCGTATATTTAGTGAACTGGTGGAGGTAGAGAGTACGGGATCACCATAGCCCGTGCTACATGGACACTTCGTTCTGAGTAGCTAAAGCTGACACAACAACATGGAGGCAGAACCTGCACTTAAGGAACCTATAGACAGAGGCACCTAAGGTTAAGACGTTGACGGAAGAAACACTTCAAGATCAACGCTGAACGAATCCTCTGTTCAACGATGTGCTGAAATAAATGTTTTTAACACTCGTTTATACATTGAGTTCTGTGCTTAAAGAGTCATCCGCTTAAACAAAGCCCTCCGCTTAAGTAACCTGCTTCTGTGTATTGTTATGATCAAAGAGACTGTGATGGAGGGCACAGCTAGTAGCGTAATGCCTGCTGACAGTGAGGGGTGGAGACGGGACCATTATACACCAGCGGCAGGACTTGTGTTCCTCCAAGGGTGTGATTGATTGATTGATGAAGATTAAGCCACCCAAAAGGTGGCACGGGCATGAATAGCCCGTAAGTGGTGGACAAGGTTGTGTGTGTATGTCTGTATTTGTATGTGTATGCCTGTGTATGTGTGCGTACGTGTATGTGTGCGTACGTGTATGTGTGCGTACGTGTATGTGTGCGTACGTGCATGTGTGCGTACGTGTATGTGTGCGTACGTGTATGTGTGCGTACGTGTATGTGTGCGTACGTGCATGTGTGCGTACGTGTATGTGTGCGTACGTGCATGTGTGCGTACGTGTATGTGTGCGTACGTGTATGTGTGCGTACGTGTATGTGTGCGTACGTGTATGTGTGCGTACGTGTATGTGTGCGTACGTGTATGTGTGCGTACGTGTATGTGTGCGTACGTGCATGTGTGCGTACGTGTATGTGTGCGTACGTGTATGTGTGCGTACGTGTATGTGTGCGTACGTGCATGTGTGCGTACGTGTATGTGTGCGTACGTGCATGTGTGCGTACGTGTATGTGTGCGTACGTGTATGTGTGCGCGCTTGTTCATCCTCAGGACCAAGGGAGCGTGTTAGTCAAGACGTCGAAATGATCCTACAGACTTTTTGAGTTGACAAAAAAGGTTATTTTCAGAAGTTGCAGAGTACTTATATTTTGACTCCCGGATAATCTATGTAGAAGTGAGCTTCGCGTCCTCCAGTTGGACTGTATCTGGAGGAAGACTTTGCCGCAATTTGATTGTTAACTAATCCAGAGTTGTCTTCATCATGTGCAAGAATTGCTCATTCCGATTCTTATATATCCGCATTTTTGCCTCTAACTAATTCATCAATTTGAGGACTAGTCTGCCTGTAATGTATCGGTCCAACCATGACATGGTTGGCAGTAGTTGCCACCCATTATACACCTGACATGGCTGGCAGGTGTACAAGGCCATATATATAGTATACAAGGGTATATATATAGTATACCCTTGTATACTATATATCCCCAGGCCCAGCAGACAACTCCCCCAGGCGTTCAATCCCCGACAGTACAACTGTTACCATTCCTTCCCCACCGTCCCATCCCAAATCCTTATCCTGACCCCCTTTCCCAGTGCTATATAGTCGTAATAACTTGGCGCTTTCCCCCTGATAATTCCCTCCCTCCTAACCAAATATTGACAACAGTGTTATACACAGTTAATACACAAACCCCTAAACCCCGACCTCACTGTGTACACTACACCCCCGACCTCACTGTGTACACTACACCCTCGACCTCACTGTGTACACTACACCCCCGACCTCACTGTGTACACTACTCCCCCGACCTCACTGTGTACACTACACCCCCGACCTCACTGTGTACACTACACCCTCGACCTCACTGTGTACACTACACCCCCGACCTCACTACCACACACTGTACATATAACCACAACCTAAATATTTCTTGTACACTGTGCAATTATATCCCAAATATTAAGTGGTCAGCAAAGCCCGAACACAACTGAATGGTCTCGGGGTTCAATTCCCGCGGCTGGGGCAAAGACGGTTGTGCACGATTTCCTTCACCCAATGCTTCTGTTCACCTGTATTTCTGTAGGTGAAGTTGTTAAAGTAAATATCTCCGCTGAGGAAGATTGTGTCGTCTGTAATTTTTGTTTGGTTTTGCGCTATCGTTATCAGGATGAGTATAGGGTGCACAATAAACTACCTCTCAGGATGGGTATAGGGTGCACAATAAACTACCTCAGGATGAGTATAGGGTGCACAATAAACTACCTCACAGGATGGGTATAGGGTGCACAATAAACTACCTCAGGATGAGTATAGGGTGCACAATAAACTACCTCACAGGATGGGTATAGGGTGCACAATAAACTACCTCACAGGATGAGTATAGGGTGCACAATAAACTACCTCAGGGTGAGTATAGGGTGCACAATAAACTACCTCAGGGTGAGTATAGGGTGCACAATAAACTACCTCACAGGATGAGTATAGGGTGCACAATAAACCCCTAACTTTAATAATCTCTTAAGATTGATAGCACCCGTCCCTTGATAAGATACTGTCATTGATAAGATTGCTGCGATTGATTCCTGGATTGACCCAGGAATGGATCGATCAACTTGAAGGTCTGGAGACACAGTCGAGGAAGACACAAAAGTAACAATCACTCGACCTGGTTTGATAAGGTCACCTGTGTTAAGTCGCCTCCATGATAGCACAGAGAAGTCTTCCTTTAACTGCTCAACCACCTTGTTAAACCCTTGACGCACTCACCTTGACAGACAAACAAGAAAATAAACACGCCAAAAACATCCCTATTAATTATTTCTAGCATACTCACACCTAGAAAAACTTGTGCTCTTGTTTTTAGTCCAGGATGATGGAGTGTAGGTGATGAGGACTAACTAGTTGTGCCTTATAATAGTGCAAGGGTCACTGCGGTCTCCTTCCTAGTGAAAAAATATATCAGCATTTTTCTATCCTCTTTTATGAAGATCGAATTAGATTTTTGAAGGTTCTTATCTGTCTCTGGATCACTACTTACTGCAGCGTCCAGGTCTCTATAGTGCTTATCTTGAGACGATTTCGGGACTTAGCGTCTTCGCGGCCCGGTCCTCAACTAGGCCTCCTTTTTGTTACCCCCCCCCTTCCCCAGGAAGCAGCCCATAGCAGCTGTCTAACTCCCAGGTACCTATTTACTGCTAGGTAACAGAACACCAGGGTGAAAGAAACTCTACCCATTTGCTTCTGTCTCCACCGGGGATCGAACCCGGAACCTCAGGACTACGAATCCGAAGCGCTGTCCACTCAGCTTCACGGCCCTAGATCTGGTGTTGAGGGACGTGTAGATCACTACTTACTGCAGCGCCCAGGTCCCTGTGGTAGGCGAGGGAGGGAAAGAAGAATGGAAGAGGATTGCATCTTAGAAAAAGGAAGACCCAAGAAATAAGATCTTTCTGGGTTAAGATAAGATCTAGGTGAGGTTGGAATGTAAACAAAAAATAGCACTTTTGTAGCTTCATAGATTACAAAAGACTGGACAATATACAAATACTATGGATGAGAAAGGAAGGTCTGTGTGTGTGTGTGTGTCCGTGGGACTACACAGACCTTCCTCAGGGTAACTTGAAGGGTTATACAGACCTTCCTTGGAGTCACACACAGAGCCTCACTGACCTTCCCTCGGGAAACAACAAACATGACAGTGACCTTCCCTCAGGGAACGCCAAGGGCTTCACTGACCTTCCTCTAGAAGAAGTAGAACACATCTCTCGCCAAACTAGATCCAGATGTCCCAAAGCATCTCTGGACAAACTGGAAAATTTCAAGTCCAATATTATCTACCAAAAGCGTATCTTGAACTCTATAAAGAGTGCCTACGTCATCACACATCAAGCTTGACGCACTCACCTTGGCACAGTGCCAAGATAGACCATATCATGTCACTAAGATATATTTTCCAGTTCGCCAACCACCTGCTCTGGAAAACTGGAATTACTAGTCTAATTAATCTGTACTGCCTCACCCGGGGAGCCGGTCGGCCGAGCGGACAGCACGCTGGACTTGTGATCCTGTGGTCCCGGGTTCGATCCCGGACGCCGGCGAGAAACAATGGGCAGAGTTTCTTTCACCCTATGCCCCTGTTACCTAGCAGTAAAATAGGTACCTGGGTGTTAGTCAGCTGTCACGGGCTGCTTTCTGGGGGTGGAGGCCTGGTCGAGGACCGGGCCGCGGGGACACTAAAGCCCCGAAATCATCTCAAGATAACCTCAAGATAAGATAACCCTGCGAGAATCCATATTTGTCAAGGAGTAGACAATAAGAAGTTTGCATCAACAGGTTTTGTGATAATGTTTCAATATTTACATGACAATCTTTTCATGAACTAAGACTTCAATAGGTGTTTACAGTTGTTCAATGGCCTTACTGTGTCATATGGACGAGTCACTCCCACTAA
>NC_091180.1:17969480-17976980 GCF_040958095.1 Procambarus clarkii | reverse complement strand
GAGGCTTTGCAACACTGCAAGAGCCACGCCTTCTCGACTGATTGCAAGATTATTTCAAAATTATTCGATGATAACTCCATGATAATTCAAAGAAAATGTCAAGATAGCTCCAAGATCACCTCTGGGTATCTTGGGGGTGGCTATCGTAAGGGACATCTGACCTTTGGTTATGCAGATGGAGGGCCTCTGGAGTTGGGCATGTGACCTTATGTTATGTGGAGAGTGACTTGAGTTATTGGTACTCCTTTATGCTCCTGAACCACTCCGGGGCTTTTCCCCTTCAGGGCTCCTGGGTACTGCTACCACGGCCCTCAACCTCACCACACCAAGCTCCACAATCTCCTGCTTGAGGGTCCAGAGATCAGAGATGTCTACTTCACCAAGTACCACACTCTCCAACGCTCCCATATATCATAAACCCCTTCAACCACGAGGCCCAAACACACCTTCACTACCGGGCACGGTACATACCTGCATCGCACTCTATACACACCTGCTCCACATTATCATACATGACAAAAGTGGTAAGAGGCAGGAGGCACCATAGCGGCTGGCATCCTGCCTTGGCGCCAACGTTCCATCAAGACCAACGTCTTTGGACGATACATTGTAAGAACCTATGAGGAGTCCGGTGGCTGTCTGGATGAGTCTTCACCAAGGTACACTCTACTTGATGAGTTTGGGTGTCCCGTCAACCTCAGGATACGTCCCAGCTACTTTCCAGACCAGCCATGGTCGCCCCACAACCACACCACCCCACCACAACCCTACAGGACCAGTCATGGTGGCCCCACAACCACAACACCCCACCACAACCCTACAGGACCAGTAATGGTGGCCCCCACAACCACAACACCCCACCACAACCCTACATGACCAGTCATGGTGGCCCCCACAACCACAACACCCCACCACAACCCTACATGACCAGTCATGGTGGCCCCCACAACCACAACACCCCACCACAACCCCTACATGACCAGTCATGGTGGCCCCCACAACCACAACACCCCACCACAACCCCTACATGACCAGTCATGGTGGCCCCCACAACCACAACACCCCACCACAACCCTACAGGACCAGTCATGGTGGCCCCCACAACCACAACACCCCACCACAACCCTACAGGACCAGTTATGGTGGCCCCACAACCACAACAACCCACCACAACCCCACAAGACCTGTCATGGTCGCCCCAAAATACTGTCTCCTGTAAAATATGAAACAAATGTCGCACTAAAAACCAGTTTTAGTACTTTTCAGATCACTAGAGTCGCAGCTGGGAGCTTGTCTATCCTACGGGACAGCAAGACTGCGACTTGTCACACTAAACACCCAGGAGCTGTATATTAAATAATTACAGGCTAGCAATAGGTGTTGTTGATGCCCACCAAAGATCAAGGTAGTGTTGAGAGGCATATATACATCAGCTTAAATACCAGAGAACAAGAACCAGCTTAGCTGAAGTGGTTGGTATATTGCGTCTGTGTGCTCGCCTATCACTGATACCCTATCAGTGACCTCGGGGAGGTGAGATCTGGCTCCTGGTCCCCAGTCTTCTACCCATTTCTACCTGACGCGCTAATTGCCAACCTCCTTGTAGTTTATGTAGGCATCTTTTGTCTACTTTATTCCTCCCTCAGGATCTTATAGATAGTGGTCATGTCCCGCTTGTTTCTTTTCTCTTCTAAGGTTGTAAAGGCGTGTTCTCTCAACCTGTCCTCATAGCCCAATTCTCTCATTTCTGGAACTAATCTAGTTGCAAATCTCTCAACTCGGTTCCTTTCTGTGTTTCACAAGGTGTGGGGTCCATGCTGGTGCTGCATACTCGATTAATGGTCTCACATAGGTAGTATATATGGACTTGAAAGCCTCTTTGTTTAGATTCTTTAATTATGTTCTTATGTTTGATAACTTCCCATATGCTTAACGACAAGTGGCCGCCATGCTGGAGCTGCATACTCTAGGACTGGTCTGACATATGTGGTATAATCTAGCTGTATCCGTGTGTAGAACATGCAGTTGTAACAAGACAACAACCACCTGGAACACAAGGACAACGCCACATAAGGTCTCCACACGCTAAACTCTGGAGAAAAAAAGTTTTGACAAACGCACAATTCTTGGCGCGTGTGGCCTCGGCCCGCCCCCCTGGCCAGCAACACAGACAGGCTTCTTGGCACCGTCTTCAGTAAACTCTAGTGTCACCTTCGTTATTCTCTGCGTTATTCTCTACGTTGTTAACGTCGCTCCCACCGCCTGTCTTCCTGGAATGGTCGCAGGAACTTTGCGTTTAAATGGAGAATTATGTTTTGGTGAATGACAGTGATAGCGAGAGCTGGCACTGTTAGTGTGAGAGTTGGCACTGTTGGTGTGAGAGCTAGCACTGTTAGTGTGAGTGTTGGCACTGTTAGTGTGAGTGTTGGCACTGTTGGTGTGAGTGTTGGCACTGTTAGTGTGAGTGTTGGCACTGTTAGTGTGAGTGTTGGCACTGTTGGTGTGAGTGTTGGCACTGTTAGTGTGAGAGTTGGCACTGTTGGTGTGAGAGCTAGCACTGTTAGTGTGAGTGTTGGCACTGTTGGTGTGAGTGTTGGCACTGTTAGTGTGAGAGTTGGCACTGTTGGTGTGAGAGCTAGCGCTGTTAGTGTGAGTGTTGGCACTGTTAGTGTGAGTGTTGGCACTGTTGGTGTGAGTGTTGGCACTGTTAGTGTGAGTGTTGGCACTGTTAGTGTGAGTGTTGGCACTGTTGGTGTGAGAGCTGGCACTGTTAGTGTGAGTGTTGGCACTGTTAGTGTGAGTGTTGGCACTGTTGGTGTGAGTGTTGGCACTGTTAGTGTGAGTGTTGGCACTGTTAGTGTGAGTGTTGGCACTGTTGGTGTGAGAGCTGGCACTGTTAGTGTGAGTGTTGGCACTGTTAGTGTGAGTGTTGGCACTGTTGGTGTGAGTGTTGGCACTGTTAGTGTGAGAGTTGGCACTGTTAGTGTGAGAGTTGGCACTGTTGGTGTGAGAGTTGGCACTGTTGGTGTGAGTGTTGGCACTGTTGGTGTGAGAGCTGGCACTGTTAGTGTGAGAGTTGGCACTGTTGGTGTGAGAGTTGGCACTGTTGGTGTGAGAGCTGGCACTGTTAGTGTGAGAGTTGGCACTGTTAGTGTGAGTGTTGGCACTGTTAGTGTGATCACTGGCACTGTTAGCGTGAGAGTATGAACGTTAACGAGACCATTACGTATGTTCACACTACAACCAGTCCTCCTAATAACACGTTGCATGTACCGTTTTCCGTTCGCGGGTCGTGTGGTAGGTTAGGATAGGGCAAACGATGAGTCACAACAACGTGGCTGAAGATACGATGACCAAACACGTCAGAAGATGGAGAAACGACGATGTTTCGTCACTTATCATGTCGTGTACGATGTATAGCGGCACGTTAGAACGACAGGTTTTGTACGTTGGGGAGAATGACAGAATGTTTACACAAAAACGTGGACTGGCAACATTTATGACATCTCCTCCCATGGGAAATGTCTAAGGTGTGAATCAGTCTCCAAAAGTTTTATGCAAATAAATCCTTCAGGTGACATAAGTTTACTTTTATCCCTTTCAGTGAAGACTTTAACTGTGAATTTTTTATAATTGCAGGCGATAGCTGTAAACCAGAGTATACTGTAAATCTTGTAAGTGAAAACCAAGAAGTATGACTGTAAACCGTAAGATACTCTACAGATTTAGCGGGTACTGCAGTGTTTCCAAAATATATACTCTTTCCGCCGACTCATAAACAATCCAGGTTTTCCAGCACGGATGGAGGGAAAGGGAAGGCGGAGACAGTTCTTTCTGGACAGAATCTGGACGTCCAACTGCAAGAAGCTCTCTGTAATCTTGAGAGTTCAGTCATTAAGTCTAAATTTCCTGCTGGAAGAGTCTTTCTATGAACGTCGTACTGGAAAACTCTTACACTTAAATCTTGAATCTATTTGAAATACGAGCTGGAAGAGTATCTGGACATTCCATCTATGAATTTCAGAGCTGGAAGAATTTCTCAACTGTCAGCGGAAAAAACTCGACATCTTTCTCCCTGTAGGAAGAAGAATACGTGATAACAGAGATCACAGCATCCGAGCAACACAAGAACCAATCCCTTCAGGGTGCCGGGTTCTAGGCACTGGGGGTTCCAGGCACTGGGAGTTCCAGGCACTAGGGGTTCCAGGCACTGAGGGTTCCAGGCACTGGGAGTTCCAGGCACTAGGGGTTCCAGGCACTGAGGGTTCCAGGCACTGAGGGTTCCAGGCACTGAGAGTTCCAGGCACTGGGGGTTCCAGGCACTGGGAGTTCCAGGCACTAGGGGTTCCAGGCACTGAGGGTTCCAGGCACTGGGAGTTCCAGGCACTAGGGGTTCCAGGCACTGAGGGTTCCAGGCACTGAGGGTTCCAGGCACTGAGGGTTCCAGGCACTGGGGGTTCCAGGCACTAGGGGTTCCAGGCACTGAGGGTTCCAGGCACTGAGGGTTCCAGGCACTGAGGATTCCAGGCACTGAGGGTTCCAGGCACTGGGGGTTCCAGGCACTAGGGGTTCCAGGCACTGAGGGTTCCAGGCACTGAGGGTTCCAGGCACTGGGGGTTCCAGGCACTAGGGGTTCCAGGCACTAGGGGTTCCAGGCACTGAGGGTTCCAGGCACTGAGGGTTCCAGGCACTGGGGGTTCCAGGCACTGAGGGTTCCAGTCACTGAGGGTTCCAGTCACGGAGGGTTCCAGGCACTGAGGGTTCCAGGCACTAAGGGGTTCCAGGCACTAAGCGTTCCAGGCACTGGGGGTTCCAGGCACTGGGGGTTCCAGGCACTGAGGGTTCTAGGCACTAAGGGGTTCCAGGCACTGAGGGTTCCAGGCACTGAGGGTTCCAGGCACTAGGGGTTCCAGGCACTGAGGGTTCCAGGCACTGAGGGTTCCAGGCACTAGGGGTTCCAGGCACTGAGGGTTCCAGTTACTGAGGGTTCCAGGCACTGAGGGTTCCAGGCACTAAGGGGTTCCAGGCACAAAGGGTTCCAGGCACTGGGGGTTCCAGGCACTGAGGGTTCTATGCACTAAGGGGTTCCAGGCACTGAGGGTTCCAGGCACTGAGGGTTCCAGGCACTAGGGTTCCAGGCACTGGGGGTTCCAGGCACTAGGGGTTCCAGGCACTGAGGGTTCCAGGCACTAGGGGTTCCAGGCACTGTTCTCCGGGTACCAGGGAGCGGGTGAATCACCATCGAGGATAGGGGTGTGTCCGGCTGCTTCTTGAGATGGAAAGTTGATCTGTGTAGGATGCTCAACTCCCACTCTTCGTGTGTCGGGCCCAAGGTGACTGATGGGCGAGGCGAGGTCACTTTGGGAATTACATGTAAAGATGGAGTCTGAGGAGATGTGGAGGAGGGCGGGGACAGGGAGAGAGAGAGAGAGAGAGAGAGAGAGAGAGAGAGAGAGAGAGAGAGAGAGAGAGAGAGAGAGAGAGAGAGAGAGAGAGAGAGAGACAGACAGACAGACAGACAGACAGACAGACAGACAGACAGACAGACAGACAGACAGACAGACAGACAGACAGACAGACAGACAGACAGACAGACAGAGGGGGGGGAAGAAAGAAATAGGCCTATAGAATTATATTCCATACTACAACACTAGTTCCGATACGAGAAATTACAAAATACATATTATTCTTTTTTGGTTACAAAATAGTTCTGTAACTACAATTTTGAGCTAATATTGTATGTTTTAAAGATCTATTGTAAAGGCAGTCAATTCTTACCTGGGAAATCTGTCAATTGGCAATTTTGACAGATTGGCAACTTTCAAGTGTTTCAGATTCAAAATAAATATAACATTGTAGTTTCGAAGAATATGGATTCATCTGGTTTATAATAAATTATCTGGTTATAAGGCATCTGTGGTCCACACATTATTAGTAAAATGCTTAATGTGTTATCAGCAAATAAAACTAAGATGCAGTAACTAGATCTGTCAAAATTCTGAGTGACCTATAATTAGTGCTTAAGTGTAACGATAATGTTCACAGAGCTATTCTTACCTAACCGAACATGTCCTTACCTAACCTACTTTAACTTAGCTTAACCTGGCCTAACCTAATCTACCTAAAGGATCGGACTGTGTTGGGAACCTGAAGATTGTACTGGAAATTGTTCTCTGGGTGATTCGGAGAAAAGGAAGTCCACGACGGGACTGGGAATGTCACTCCGTTGATCTACAACGAAGAGTCTTAAAAGATGGAATTGGAAATGGCAAATGGCAGACCTGGAACGTGAAGAGTTGAAGACGGTACTGGAAGCAAGAGATCTTTGAGCCGAGAAGGAATGTTCTACAGGACCACCCCGGGGTCCTGAACAGTATATATTCACGCCCGGAAAGTCAACATGTGAGTGAACTTTGTTTATGTTAATGCATTGTGGGTCGTGCTTTCCAAAAGAAGCTGTTTGTTGTGTACGTGAGCCTCAAGAGGACGTTTGTCTCTATCTTGTGAGGAATTCAACCACTTCCTTTGGCTTATATCAATGATGAATCCCCTGCACGTGCCGGCACGACGACACGGGGAGCCGTGCCTCGTACATTTGGCTCAAACTGAACCTTTTCCGTGTGACTCCTGAGGTAATGTGATTAAAAGCCATTTTAACGCCAATATGGGCTGGTTTAGGCGTCAGATGGTGAATTGCAGCCAATGTGCCTGGTCAGTTTGTGATTACAGAATAAACGAGATGGACTTCGCTTACAATGCAACAATTGCAGAGTCAACATTAGAGTCCAGTGTAACTCTTATTGATCTTGGAACTAATCTTGGGACCAAAAAACTAAAGCAGCGGAACTTGAAACTTGACATAAGTTCTCCACCCTGTACTTATAGTGAGCACCCGAAGACGTCTTGGGGTAGGATCAGTGACCTAGACCTGACACTTCCCTGGACCTGACACTTCCCTGGACCTGACACTTCCCTGGACCTGACACTTCCCTGGACCTGACACTTCCCTGGACCTGACACTTCCCTGGACCTGACACTTCCCTAGACCTGACACTTCCCTGGACCTGACACTTCCCTGGACCTGACACTTCCCTGGACCTGACACTTCCCTGGACCTGACACTTCCCTGGACCTGGCACTTCCCTGGACCTGACACTTCCCTGGACCTGGCACTTCCCTGGACCTGACACTTCCCTGGACCTGGCACTTCCCTGGACCTGACACTTCCCTGGACCTGACACTTCCCTGGACCTGACACTTCCCTGGACCTGACACTTCCCTGGACCTGACACTTCCCTGGACCTGACACTTCCCTGGACCTGGCACTTCCCTGGACCTGACACTTCCCTGGACCTGGCACTTCCCTGGACCTGACACTTCCCTGGACCTGGCACTTCCCTGGACCTGACACTTCCCTGGACCTGACACTTCCCTGGACCTGACACTTCCCTGGACCTGACACTCCCTTGGACCCGACCTGAGAAAGTTAAATAATCTGTA